>NC_035447.2:119737914-119927914 GCF_002127325.2 Helianthus annuus | reverse complement strand
GTTTGTAAACTCTCGTATTTGTAAAATTTGTATAACCGTCAATGCCCACCCTGACTTTGACTCCATGCCCGCATAATCCTATGCTTTGAATTTGTATAAAACATGGTATTTAATTTGTATAAATCAATTATTTCTGTAAGTATGTATGTCCCTGGTATGTAGCAATAAGGAAAAAGAGATCACCAAAGGTTTGCAAAGCCATTGATATGTGTGAAATGATGCAGGAAGACTCAAACCTAGCGGATTTGTGCGTCGGGCACTTAGTCACCACATGGTCCACTCGGCGGACTCCGGAGTGGGGCTCGCTACACCCAAATAGATCTATCACTAATGTCCCTCGGTCCTACAACGAGGATTAATGGCCTTAAGTGTTGTACCCACCACTCACATGATCTGAACGTCCCAACCCTCCTTAAGCTAACCATAAACCATGTATAAAAATGTTCTAAATAATTGTAACATGTATTTTACCACAGCCTCTAAGGCTGAACCTCCCCAGCCTCTAAGGCTGAACCTCCCAGCCTCTAAGGCCAACTCCCTAGTTATGAAAATCATTCACATTTCGATAATACGTATTTGTTTTGTAAAAACCGGTACGTTTAGCATAAACCTTTTGTAAATCATTTGAGTTCCTCGAAATCGATTCGTAATATGATTTAGTTTAAAAATCATTTTCTTGTCAAGTTATATAGAAACTTTATATTTGTAACGCATTATGTTCGTAAAACCATGTGTTTGTAAACTCTCGTATTTGTAAAATTTGTATAACCGTCAATGCCCACCCTGACTTTGACTCCATGCCCGCATAATCCTATGCTTTGAATTTGTATAAAACATGGTATTTAATTTGTATAAATCAATTATTTCTGTAAGTATGTATGTCCCTGGTATGTAGCAATAAGGAAAAAGAGATCACCAAAAGTTTGCAAAGCCATTGATATGTGTGAAATGATGCAGGAAGACTCAAACCTAGCGGATTTGTGCGTCGGGCACTTAGTCACCACATGGTCCACTCGGCGGACTCCGGAGTGGGGCTCGCTACACCCAAATAGATCTATCACTAATGTCCCTCGGTCCTACAACGAGGATTAATGGCCTTAAGTGTTGTACCCACCACTCACATGATCTGAACGTCCCAACCCTCCTTAAGCTAACCATAAACCATGTATAAAAATGTTCTAAATAATTGTAACATGTATTTTACCACAGCCTCTAAGGCTGAACCTCCCCAGCCTCTAAGGCTGAACCTCCCAACCTCTAAGGCCAACTCCCTAGTTATGAAAATCATTCACATTTCGATAATACGTATTTGTTTTGTAAAAACCGGTACGTTTAGCATAAACCTTTTGTAAATCATTTGAGTTCCTCGAAATCGATTCGTAATATGATTTAGAGATACGAGTTTGTATGTTCTTGCAAAATGTGCTTTGTCTAAAAATATACAGTCTTTGTTTATCAAAAACTTTGTATGTTTCTGAAAATCGTGCATGTCTTTCCACCCCGAAAACATTTACAAAAATGTAAAACAGTAAAAAGGTGGGGTTATGGACTCACCTGAATATTCCTGTGCGAAGCTAGCTAATTACGACTTCGTGATGTCGTTACCAAGACTGGACTTGCTAGCGTGCATTCTACAATATTCCTAACACGGAACATCTTATAAGTTTCTAAATAAACATAGTAACTAAACTACGTGTCATCGAGCTCTACCGAATCGTTGACTGAACGATTGACGGTTAAGTTGTTAACGAAGAAGTTATACTTGTTAAGTCTCGTTTGATAACGTTAATAATTTACTAAGTCTAGAAAATACTTAGTTTTTGAGAAATTTGACATATATAAATATTTATACAAAAATATCAATATATCGACAAAATAATGTTAGTCGTTCCGAGAAGTCGTATGTGTATAAAAAGGATATTTATATGAAAATAACATATAATAAACTCGTATTATGTATCGCGTCTCGTATGATATTTGTCGAAATATATGTGTACGCCGTTTAGGCGTTTGAAATAAATATGAAATGTTATACTTACTTTATAGAGTTTTCGTGTTGACGTCGTTTAAAATAAATATGAGAGTTACGTTTATTTTATAGAAGAATACGAGTTGTTTGGCGTTTGAAATAAATATATATAAAATATATTTACTTTTATAAAATAAATCCGAATCGATTGATGTTTGAAACAAGCATACAACTATATTTATTTTTATAAAAAGAATCGTCGAGTTTTTAGGTGTTTGAAAATAAATATAAAGTTATTATATTTATTTTATAAAATAGTTCGCGTTATTTACGTTTTCGTAAACTATAAAATGTCGTTGAAATAATATATACATCTGTATTTGTTTCCATAAAAGTCGCTTGATATTGATAGTTGTCGTTTTTAAAACAAATCATATTTTGGTTAGGAGTTTTCTCGAAAAACGGGCAGAGTTTCCTCTGTTTTTGGACGGCCCCGACAACACAAGTTGTCGTTATATTTCAAAATTCAATAACCAAATCAAACAAGATTCAATCACCAATTATAGTTTTTGTAAGAACGACAAAAATGTAAGCTAAACACTAAATCGAATCGGTATGAGCTTGTTTCACGAAATTAATGCAACTATATAAATTCAAATTAATTCGTCGTTAACTTTACCACTCTTCGTGTCGAACGCCGAAAAAGTTGACTGGGTTACCGAGTTGACCGAGTTGACTAGCTGCGTTGACTGAGTTGACTCGGTGAGTTGACTGAGTCAACCGGGTTAACGGAGTTAACCGAGTTAACTGAGTTAACCGGGTTTAACCCGAGTTAACCGAGCCAAAATGGAAGCTAACCGTCTGACCGAACCGCGCGACCCGAACCGTTGATCGAAACCCGAAACTGAACAGATATGCTGTTGACTTTTATTGACCGAACTGAAACAAAGTCGAAACTGACCGAGTCTAACTTTTGACCACCGTTGACCAGCATTGACCGCTGGTTGACCCGTTCACTGTTTGACCCGAACCCGAGCCTTAACTAAATCAAACAAAATCTGACCGAGCCGCATTTAGTCCCAAACACGAAGTTGAAAAACCCGACACAACTCGAACCCGCTGACTAGCTTAGACCGAACCCGGAACCCGAAATCTGAAAAAACCCGAACCAAAACTTGAGCTGACATGTAGAACTTACCAAATCTTGAGCCAAACATCACCACCACCACTATTATCGGTGGGACCCATCGGTCCGAAGCACAGACCGCCGGAAAAAACGAAATGACTGGCTGAATCGGGACGTCGACCGTCAGACCGCTGGTCCGAGACACCGACCGTCAGTTCTTTTTCTCTCTCTCTCTCTTCTCTACTGCTCGAACCACCATCCGGTTCTCTCTCTCTCTTCTCTGCTGCTCGAACCACCATCCGGTTCTCTCTCTCTCTCTCTCTCTCTCGCTGAAACTTTGGTAGCCGCCGTTCACCATCGCTCACCACCACCCGGTGATGGTGGTGGTGGTCTGTGTTGTTATCGAGGAAAAAGGGGGGTTGTGGTTGAGGGTGGTTTGTGAGGTCGGGAGTCAAGAAGATCGGAGGGGGGGGGGCGTTTGCCGGAGAGAACCGCCGCCGGAAAACCACCTTCACCGCCGCCAAGGTGGCGGCGCCGCCGTGAACCACCGCCGACCTCCGCCACACTCCGGTGGCCTGACTTGAGTGAAAGAGAGAGGGTGTGGAGAGAATTTTGTGGGCGTGTGTGGATTACAATCTGCACAATTGAAAGAAAAAAAAAGAATATGGTTCCTTTTATATGTTGATTTGATTAGTGGGCTTGGGCTTGGGCCCAAGGTCCACAAGCCCAGTCCTTGCGTTTCGAGTGGCCCAAAAGTTCCTACGATCTCGTTTTCAACACCCGAGCATCCTAAAAATGTCGTAGGATAGACTATTATGGTCAAAAAAAATGCGTAAAGTGATGCCGAAAATTTAGAGTTCGACGTGTACGGGTGTCGTCGCGTTTAAAATCGCGTAAATATTTATTTGGTCGTTGCTGACGCGTTTTTCAATCCGGTTTTGTCGACGAGTACTAGAATTTAATTATGAAACAAAATATATCGTAAAAATTTAATATTTGTCGGCGTTGTCAGTATTTTGTTCGGTTTCAGTTTATTACCGTTAAATTTTCAGTAGTTTCTTCGCGGATCGTCATACGCGCACTGAAATGTCGAAGAGGCGTTCCCAGGCACTCCAACAGCCTAATTAGGTTAATCTTCATCATAAACACTACTTATTATCGTTTTAAACATCCGTTAGTTGCGTAATTAGGAGCAGTAAATCACCGGTTGTCACATTCTCCCCCTGTTAATAAAATTTCGTACTCGAAATTTAGACTACGTTAACTCCTTAGAGTTACATTATGCGTCAGTAATTACGAATAATGTCAAAGGAAACGAGACATACTGATACAGTCACCAATGTGACCAAGTTACAGGGGTCCAATAGAAGAGGAATTTCAACCAATAGAATTCCAAGTGGACGTTTACAATATGCAAATGAATGTTAGAAACAATAACATGCGCTAGGAGAAGCTTAGAATCAACAAGCCCAAACGAAATAGTTTTGTATGAAACGCTCGATCATGATCAGCCCAAGCTGCAAGTTCTACTGACGCCACAAGGTGTCGTAGTGAATGAAACAATTCAAACATAGCGGTGATCGAACAAATTCACCACGTTTGAAATCAAATGAAAGCGTAATAAAGTGAATCTGAAAGTTTGTTTCAAATGACATTATAGAATTTTCAATTGAAAATGAAACATCAAAGAAATAATGTTTTCGATCGAAGATGAAGAAGCAATGGATATCGCATAACATTCGATCGATAGTGAAAGAACCGTTAGGAGGTACACCGAAATATAAAATGAATTTTGTGTACCATTGTCTTAATTCACGATTGCATTAAGACTGCTGTAATATGATAAATCAAAGCGGATTTAAAGCAATTCAATAAATAAACTATTAAATCCGTGCATGGGATGCGTAAACGAGATTAGTGCAAGCTTCAATCAATGAAAACACCACCACAAGATGTCGAAATCAACAAACGACTTAATGGAGTTGTAGATCAAACAAATCTACTACGACTCAGAACAGTGAAACACTTGTTAAAACGAATTCGAATATGATGCTTTCAAAACATCATATAGTGTCTTGAATTGAATGTGTGTAATGGACAAGTTCAAACAATTGAATTTGACTTCGGTGCAAGCCGACAATAAATACATGTATCGACAGGAAAACTTTCGGCATGGTCACAATGAAAAACCATGTATGTATCTTGAAAAGAAAAGAGATTTCAAGAAAAATTTATTGACTTGATAACAGAGGAGCCAACAATTACAATAATGCGAGTCATTCGAATCACAAATCAATAATTAGGTTTAGCGAAACAATATTTGAACTTTGATGAAACGCTTATTCGAAACGAAGCCACATGCGTAACAAACGATGCATTCGTGGCATATAAATTTTCAAGAAATGAAGCAATTGAGAATTCGCTAAATGATAGAAACGATCGTGATATAATGACCATTAAGAGGAGTAGAGATATGAAAATCTACTCAGTAAATGCAAAAGTCAAAATTTCAATAAAAGAAATTTGAGGACTTTACCTGGGGTTGCGTGTGATGACCGGTTGTTAGGTTACATTACCATGGAATGTCGAATATAGCGTATTCGTCGTTATGAGTTAGGGGGATTGCGGAGACATACGTCTTCTCCTTGGCGTATTTCGTGTCGTTTGCAGGATCGCGTGTCAAGTCGTCGCTTCCTGATCGATAGTCCTCCTGCTGACAGGAATCTAGCGTCGTCGTTGAATTGCGCCATCGTGTCTTTTCAAAGGCCTCGCCCCGATAGTCGTTTGTGTCGTACTTCCACCTCCGTTGACAGATAGCTTAAGTATCACGTATACATGTGCACTAGCGTTTCGTTCTGCGTAGAATGTGATGTACCCCGACATCTGTTGACGTAAAATTTGAGTTCCATGTATCCTCGTGCACTCGCGTTTCGTTATGCGTAGGCTGCCTGCTAGGGAAGTCAAAATATCGTAGACAATTTGGATAATAGTGTGTGCCCGAGTTAACAATCGTGGTTCCTACGTGATGACCTTTAATGAAATTTAACATAAGTTTCCGAAGGTCATAAATGCATGTTCCTAAACTCTCAGAGTTTTGTGTACTGTATGTAATAGTTTTATGCACCGTGTATGAAACACCATAATAGCGTATGTTTGAAAACAAAATTTTGATTGTTTGTTTTTCGGCAACGGTTGGAGACCATATTTGAGTACTAGGCGTTCTGTATGTATTCAACGTCTTAATAGTCTAAGTCCCAGAGAATATTGAGGTTAGAGCCTAGGTATTCCCACAGAAACCTAATTCGCTGTAACCTATAGCTCTGATACCAATCTTTCACACCCCGAAATTATCAGAGCTGGCATGACTGGACTGGTATCTTCATTGCACAGCGGAAGCAAATAAAGCTAAGACTTCTAGAAATTGAACACCCACTAAGTTGTTAGTGCAATAACGTCTGTAGCTTCCGTCAACATGTAGTCATATTTTGTATAGTTGTGTATGTATTTTGTATGTTTGTATGTAAAGCAGGACAGAATACGATGTAGTTTTGTTAAGTGCTATTGCTGCCAGCCGCTCGGCTAGCCCAGCCGATCGGACAGCCCGGCCGATCGAGCAGGCTACTCGATTGGTTAGCATTGTCAGCCGATCGGCTAGCCCAGCCGATCGGCCAGCACTCTCTTATTCTGTCCTTGCCTATAAATAGCTGGTAGGTCAGTTTATTTAGAACCTTTTGACACTTTCACTTGCTACCTACCTTTTGTATGTCTGAGTTCTTTCTGGCTCCTGCACATTTTCACATCATTCAATAGAATATCAGACGGTGATTCAAAGTTGAATGTTGTCTTTGTATATCTGCTATGTGATTACATGAATTCCGCGCATTAATCACTTTACGGTTCAACTACGTTTACGAACAAGAAGATCCCATCCGAGGGACCAACAAGTGGTATCAGAGCCTTAGGAAGCTGAATCGAGACCTACAGAGATGAATTCACCGGAAGTCAAGCCGTTCTTGTTGATTTAGAGACGAATTCACCGGAATTCAAGCCGTTCTTGTTGATTTAAAGACGAATTCACCGGAATTCAAGTCGTGTTAGCTGTTTTAGAAACAAATTTCACCGGAAATTTGTTATTTCTATCATTCTGACTCAAATTTCGCCAGAATTTGACCGATTCTTCTATACTCTTCTCAGAACTAGCTTTATTTTTCACTTTTACATCATAAAATCGGAAAAACTTAAAATTCAGTGAGATTTTACGATTAAAAATTGATAAATTTGCTATCAATCGAATCGCAATCATTAGAATTACAATCCAACAAAGTTTCACAATCAGATTCAATCTAAAACTTGTTCAAATTGATCAAAATCTATGGAAAACTGTTCATGTTTGCTGATGTCAGCCGGTCGAATGACCTAGCCGATTCATGTACTTGCTGGCGTCATCATTCCAGTTGCATAACCGTTTAGATATTTTCTGTTAGAAAGTGTTGCTGACATCATCAGTGTTAGCCGATCGAACGAGCAATTCGATTGGACAGCATTGTTGACATTTGATATTGTTGCTGAAATCATATTGCTAGCCGATCGAATACGCCACTCGATCGAATACGCCACTTGATCGGACAGTAATTGTATACTGTTTACATATTTGTAGTTGTCAGCCGATCGAACCAGCTGATCGATCGAACGAGCCAGCCGATTGTGGGTGTGCTGGTCGATCGAACAAGCCATTCGATCCAAGTGTTCTTGTGTTTACATCTTTAAAAAATTCAAAATTTTTCTAAGTGTTTGATAAACATCTCAGGTACTTAACAATGGAAGAATTCATGAACCCATTCAGTGAAATGTATGCGTTTGCTGGTAACAGTGGAGATGATTCAACAAACCGAACAAATGAGAATACTCCAAGTACGAGAAAGACGTTGTCGGAAGCACTTAGTGTGGAAAGCGCTTATGGAACCTACAATAAGCCACCAAAGCTGTTAGCAGTTGAAGATTATAACCGGTGGGCAAAACGATTCGAGGAATGGTTGAAAGCCTTCGCGTACCCCAGTTGGAAAAGCTTAAAAAATGGTTTTAACAATGGTAGAAGAGATTTTGAGAACATGTCAGAAAGTGAAGAGATTGAATACTTTGTGGCCGAACAAAAATGTTTAGCTTTGATTAACCAATCAGTGAGAGAAGATATAATCTCACTAATTGAGTATTCAAACGCAAAAGATCTTTGGGATAAATTACAAAAGAAATGTGTCGGTACTGCAGAAATCATTAAAAACAAAAAGAAACTGCTAAAAAAGGAATTTGATCTGTTCGGATGTCTTAAAAATGAGTCTGTTCCAAAAATGATTGAACGTTTCGGACATCTAAAGCTAGAGTTGGCCAGGCATGGGATTGTGTTTACTCAAGAAGAGCTTGTAGACAAGTTATTTGATTCTTTGCCAGACGAAATGGATTGGCAATACTACGCAATGATGATCAAGAATACAATCCAGCCAAGTGTCCTAACAGTTGATTTGCTGATAGAGAAACTTGAGAGTCATGAGCTCGAAATAAAGAAAACACATAAAGTCAATCACTCGTTATATCAACAAAATGTGGAACTTTATTATCCAAAGAGCTTGATTCAAAAGACAGGATCTCCGAAAACAGCCTTCACTGCAGAAAGTTCACAACCAATGACTCAAGAAACCTCACACAGTGGTTTTCATGGTGGAATGTCTTTCAACAATCCAAGTCAAGGACCATCTTCAAGCACATCAAACCAACAGCAAACTGCACCAAAGAATGTCTTTCAATGTAATATCGCTGTTGATTTGAAAAATGGTCAAAATTTCAGTGAGGAATCAACGAAACAACAGATGATTTTCTTAGCATCTGTATTGGAGTCATATGAAGGGTTAGTTGCTGGAAAGATAGGTAACACCAACCTGACGAAGGAAGACTACGATCAAATAGATCCTGAAGAAATGGAGCTAATTGATATTCGTTGGGCTATGGCCAGTGCTGTTCGTCGAGCACAGCGTTTCATGGAAATAGCTGGCAGGAAAACTATTGGTGGTCCATCTACCAAATTGGGTTTCGATAAGTCTAAAGTGACATGCTTCAAATGTAAACAAAAAGGTCACTTTAAACGAGAGTGCAAAAACGAGTTGCTGATGAGTCTGCTAATCCGTTCCGAGAAGATTACTATAAGAAAGCCATTTATCATCAGAACAAGTCGGAACCTCCAAGGCTGAAGCAGACTGAAGAAAAAGAAAAGGAAAAGTCGAGAGCTCTAGCAGTCATTCATGATGATGAGGGATACGACTGGAGTGAAATATTGCCTGAAGAAGATGCAGTTGGTTACGCATTCGCAGCAGGAAAGATTGTTTCGTTCAAAGATACAAGAACAGAAGAAGAAAAGTTTGTGAACAGAAGAATGAAAGCCCAAACAAAAGTAAGCAGAATCTATACCATTTACAAAGAAGCTAAAAGGGCTAAAAGGTGGGATCCAGACAGAGAATGTTATCTTGATCCTCAAGGTAATATCGCAATCGATCCAAGTTCACTCAGTGTTGATTCAATCATTCAGCAATATGCTGAAGAAGAGGAAGCTAGACAAAGAGAACGATGGGGTGAAGGTGAAAGTGGAAGAAAAAGAAGAAAAGGTGAAGTTGGCAGAAAAGAAGATCGATGATGGGGTGATAGATACATCACAGGAGCTCACATCCGAAAATCTGATGAAGATGGCAGACAAAGTTCTAGTTGCTAAAGAATTGGAGGGAGATTCTAGTTCTGGAACTGAGTCAAACGCCAAGGTCAGTCATGTAACAACCCGCACTTTCGTGCGTTGTTACTACTCGATACACTCGTTACGCCTAGCACCGGAGATTCGGATCATAATGTAATCATACCAGTTATATCGCTAAATCGAAGTATAATCGAATAATTACGCATATTCTATCGCTATTACAAACCTATTTTGCATAACACTCACGATGATGTCGAATATGGGCCTAAACTACCCTTCTCGATGAGCGTGAGGTGTCAAAATGTGAGTAATCAACGCTAACGAGGGTTATCGGGAGAGTACTATGACTCTAACCGTCATGACGATGATGGCAATATGAGTAAGTGGTGCCCCGATAATCATTGTGGCACATCACATCGAAGAACGCACTCGAAGGCACGCGTAACTCGATCACCGCACTGAGAATTGGATACATAAATACGTATATACGGCCCTTTTGTGATTAATTATAATAAATAAATTAATAATTATATAAAAATATAAAAATATGGCTTAAACCGTCGAAATCGCACCAAAAACGGGATCAAAAGTCTTCCGAACGGATCAATTCGATCAGACTAGTCCAATTGGTCAGACCGGCCCAATCAGATAGGCCAGTCCGATCGGATGGGCCAGTCCGATCGAATGGGCCAGCCGATCGACTGGGCCAGCCGATCGACTGGGCCAGCCGATCGACTGGGCCAGCCGATCGACTGGGCCAGCCGATCGACTGGGCCAGCCGATCGACTGGGCCAGCCGATCGACTGGGCCAGCCGATCCAACTGCTGTTTTGCCTTCCTTTCCCCTTCCTTGCCTATAAATACCCCTCCATTCACTCCCAAACACTTGTGTTGCTGCTCCTAACCGACCAAGACGCTCCAGCCCTCAAATCTCTCGATTTCTTCCGATTCTTGTAAGTTTTCAACCCGAATCTTGTACTTTCTTGATCCAAATGCAATCCTTCATCTTTCTACCTTTCAAATCTCAATTTTTAACCGTGAAATCAACGGATTTGGGGTGTTCTAAGGTGATGTCACCATAAAGTTCTTCAAAGGTGATGTCATCCCATGAAGAACAACTCAGATTCGGATGATTTACATACGATTCTTCATGAATCTCAACCAAATCAATGTTTTTCTAATCAAAGGGCCACGGATTTGGGATGTTCGGATAGATTTCATCCCAAAGTTCTTATGAACTTTAAGTGTTGACCTCATATCATCAAGAACAACTCAGATCCAGGGCATTTCCTAAGTAAAATCAAGGTTTTTACATCAGATCTAGTGATAAAATGATCGATTTCGAGTTAAACATGGAAAAACCGACAAAAACGACCAGTTCTGACGAACGGGGTGATTCCCGGCCGTTAAAACAGGTCGGAATTGACGGGATTTCAGTTGCTTAACACCTCATCGTAACGTCCTAACCCAAAACGCCGAAAAACGCTCGAAAAATCATCGAAAACAGCCGAACAGGATGGCCAATCGAGTGGCCCAATCGATCGAACAGCTAGTCGATCGAGCAGCTAGTCGATCGAGCAGCTAGTCGATCGAACAGCTAGTCGATCGAACAGCTAGTCGATCGAACAGCTGGTCGATCGAACAGCTAGTCGATCGAACAGCTAGTCGATCGAACAGCTAGTCGATCGAGCAGCTAGTCGATCGAACAGCCATTCGATCGATCAGGCTGTCCGATCGATCAGGATCAGGCCCAACCGATCGACCAGGCCCACTCGATCGAGTGGCCTGTTCGACTGGGCCAGCCCAATTACAATTTTCAGCCCAATTTCACTATTTTGTCCGATTTTAACCCAATTTTGCCCGATTTCACGCAAATCGATACCGTTTAACGCATAGTAATCTATCACTCACATAAATTGTCTGAAATCAGGACATTCTCCGGCACCGATTCCGCAAACCTAACCGAATACGCGCTGTGAGTATACTTGACCCCTTTTATCGAATTTTGGGTGTAACATACGTTCCATAAAAACCAAACTTATCAAACGAATGATTTAATTGGACTATTTATCACTTGCGAATAACTGTTTGCATAGATATACGTGATGCTAGTACATGTATGCTAGGACTTATACTCGTGACATCCCACCAAGACTAGTATAGTACTATTTCGCCCGACGGGGTCTAGTTATGCCATCAAGAGTCGAGCATCGAGGACTTAGCTGGTAGTATCAGTTTTGTGAGTATATATGTTGTGTATTACGTTTATGCATGTGGAAATTCGCAGCACTTTTAATCTATCACACTATCACATATCAAACCTGTATACTCGCCAATACTTTTGTATTGACAAAGTTTTAACGTATGTTGCAGGTTTAGCCGAAGTTTACATCAAATCAAGCTAGGAAGTCTAGAAACGCATCTAAAATCTAGGTTGTCGGATTTGAATTGTTCGAGAGGACAAGAAATCCGTGATAACTTACGTGATTGTATTGTTTGTTAGTATGGGATGACAAATGTAATAAATATTATCGCAATATAGTTGTTATGGATTCTCTTGAGCAATCTGATTCGCCTAGTGCCGCGCCCCGATGATTCCGCCATCGGTTGGGGTGTGACAGATTGGTATCAGAGCCATAACTATAGGGAATTAGGCAAAGTTTGAGACTCGACCTAGTCCGGGTCGATGTCTTAGAAAATTGACCTAGTCTATAGTCTAAGTACCCACAGGCCGACTCTTACGAACTCGTTAGGGTTTGTTTGGGCCAACTTGCTACTCTCGATCTAATTTGTTGAAAGTTACAACTATTGTGTGAACACCGCATACTACAGCTTCACACAAAGAGCCTTTCCTAAGGCTAGAAGGTTACTTAGCCTTTCCTAAGGCTGACACAATACACATGTTTTCAAAACTACTCGCATAACAAAGCCGAGTGATCTAGTCGAGACCAGGTGTGAAAACCAATAACTCTCGATAGGATCACTCACTCAGCGTATTTTTCTAGCACGAGAACTCTTTGTTGAGCTAGGAGTGACATCCACATCTCGACAAAAGGTCTCCATTTCGAAATTCTGGTGGAACTCTCGGATTTATTCGATGAGCACAACCACAAATGGGAACGAAGTTGTTAAGCCAGGGGTGAAACCCATACCTTAATCAACTGTTCCACTCCATAAAATGGTTTACAAAAGCTCTCACCAAGGTCACGACCATAACAACGACTCAGGCTACGCGAAGACTAGAGAGACGAATGTCAGGAGCTGCATCCCAGTGGAAGCATGAGTCCTCTAGGTCAACGCGTATGCCCGAACCTGTTGGTTATAGTCGGGTTACTTGGGTAGTCAACGCCTAAGCACCCAAGGCATTCCATCTAAATTATACGTGTATGGTTTACGCCTATGAGTTTTCAAATTTAAGCTTTACGATTTACCGATTTCTCGATTTATCGAATTTACGAACCTCGATTTACAAAGCGCACAACCTGCACAGCTATCGCAATCTAAAACAAAGACCGAATGATCGCAACGAAACAAACGCCTAAGTACTCGAATTCGCTCACGATATTTCTTTTATCGCGTCCTCGCGAATTCTGAACCAATATCTATGTGTAACCTACAGCTATACCTATACGTACTATATACAAAACGAATCAATTATGTGAGAGCTTAGGAACCTAGAATTTTCCTATGTGGCTCCTATGTGTTTAATTAAATTCTATACCAAGTTTTGATCGAATCAAATCGCATCAAAAGTTCAGAAATCATTATGATCGAATCTCATTCCGAATCCTTCTGTCTAGATGCCTTCCAACAACTCGATCTCGAGACAAGTAGCTAGGAGAAGAGCCCAACGACGCGCCGATAAGAGGATTGCCTCAATTGTGACCAAGGAAGTGGTCAAGCTCATTCCTCAAATTGTCGCGCAAGTGCACTCTCAAGGCCACTCTCGAGCCCCGGAAGACGTCAAGACGGGATCTGCATTCCTCTACAAACACTTCAAAGCCTGTGATCCGATGCCTTTCACGGGTGAAGGAGATGTTTCTCAATTACTCCAGTGGTTCGATGCCATCGAGGTTACCCTTCGTCAGAGTGGGTGCCCCGAGGATCTTCAAACTACTTGCGCCACCGGAGTATTCCAATCCCGAGCACTCGATTGGTGGACCGCCGAACGCAACAAACGTGGGATCTCCGCAGCTTACGCCCTCTCATGGGGTGAGCTGAAGGAACTCATGAAGGAAGAATATTGTCCCCCTCACGAAGTCCAGAAGCTAGAGAACGAATTTTCGGAAATCAAGCAAACCGAAGGTGACAATGCGAGCTATACAGCAAGGTTCAAACAGCTCAGCATAATCTGCCCAAGTCAAGTCGACACTCCGAAGAAAGCTATCGCGAAGTATATTCGTGGCTTACTAGAGTGTGTGGGTGATTTTGTCGAAGCTGCAAAACCTACTACCATCGAAGAAGCCTACCGTCTAGCCGCAGAGCTCAACAGCAAACGAGTCGTAAACGGATCCTTCACCAAGAAGCCTGTCACACGAGCTCATCAAGCAATCATCATCAACTCGTCCGACGATTCCTCTGGAGAATCGGTCGATGGATCATCTGACAGCTCCTCGGAGGATTCTTCCAAGGATTGCTCCGACAATGTTTCCGTCAAATCACCAGGCAAATCCGAGGACGACACTACATCAACTCCAGAAGCCCAACCGAGCCGCAAACGAAAGACCGTGAGCCCAAACTCTTCAACAACTGGACTGCCGCAACCCGAACCTCTCCGATCAGTCCCAGTTCAGCCACAACGAGCTTATCATGGATCTCATCCCCTGTGTTTCACATGCACGTATCATCACCCGCTAGAAGCAAAATGTCGCTATTGCGCAAATTGCAACTGGTATGGGCATTATACGTCGCAGTGCCGTACAAGACCGTAACCTGGAAGGAAATCATCAGCAACCGCCGTCTCCGCAAGTATCCACAACAACGTTATTTTGATCCTAATGTTGTTGTAATAATCCGACTTATCGCTATCATTTCTGGAACTTATTTCATATATCATCGTGTGTGGATTCTATTTCTCTTACAATCGAGCACTATCTAGACGCTAGCACTATGTACTATATTATGTATTTTATCCCTATAACACTCTTAGAACGAGGTACGGTATACGTGCAAGGGACAACTAATCACGGGTGCACACGGGATTATCTTGGTCAGTGCACGGAGATCGTAGTGAAGTTCTAATGGTGCCATAACGTTTAAAAGCACGGTCAAGGCCGTGTCAACAAAGTGTGACACCAAAGCACGGGGCATAAGTAGTAGGGGTGACGCGGGGGTACGCTTTACCATACTACCGAAACTTCGTGAAGAAAGTGCCATGTGGAGTTGGACGTTATTAGACCTATTATACTATTATGGTTAATTTGACACTCTACCATCAATCACAAGGCGTAACAAAACTAAACCGCATCACTGCGAGGCTTCTCGTAAGTCCGCGTACACAAATTGCCACATCGATGAACTTAGGTAAGTTCACCCCGAAGAGCAATTGGAGCAACGCGAGACTGGTCGTAAAGTCTAGAACGCAACTCAATCGCAGTTTTGCCGGATCTATCCCGCAATCAAATCATTCGATATGTGGCTCGAAATCGCAATCGCATCACGTGTTGTCTAGAAATCTCTAACGCTAGTTGTTGTCAATTGTGTGAACTTCTATCAGCTGGTGTGGATCGTCTATTGTAGATTCGCTAGACGAGTATCGAGAATCACTCGCCGCCTTCCACTCTTAACGCGCCTCGCACCTAATCCACCAACTCGATACTCTTATCATGGTTCGCTATTACTTATCAATGCACGCATTCTACGTGTCATGTTAGCGCACAAGACCTCGCTTCACGAGACGAAACTAACAAGGTTGAAACATGGTGATGTTTTGACCATATTAGTTGACTTTGTGGAAAAAGGCCGTGTGGGCTAGCCTTAGTACTATTCGTGGTGTAATCAGTTCAATCAATCGTCTATCACTCGCAACGCAACAATCGTCACTTATCAATCTGTTGAAATCTATTGTCTATCGATGTTCGAATGTTACTTGGAAGTCATCGCAGGTGGTGTAATGTTAGGGTGCATGACATTGCTTCACAAGATAAAACTAATATGGAAACATGGTGTTTGTCATATTAGCAAGTCTTGTGGAAACGTGCCATGCGAACTTCGTGTGGAATCAAATCGAAATCTCATTTACCCGAATCAAAATCGTGTCATTCGTTGCCCAACCAAGCATACCATATCAGCGTTGTGCGACCGGACTACTCGCACCCGCTGCCTACGCTTGGTTGCATCCAACTTATTTCTATTCAAAACTCGGTCTAGCACCTCATCGCTAGGATCAAGGGAATCGAAATTCTATCTGTGTCTTATCGGCACGCATGACACTGCCTCATGAAACAGAGTTAATATGGGTAAAGCATGGTGGATACGCCGCTGGTACTTCCTATATATAAGTGTTTTAACCATATTAACGAACTTTTGTGGGAAGGTGCCACGTGGGGCCCGATGTAAGTTATTTTTCCATAGTATTAAGGAAAACCTATTTTTATAAAATTTTTACTAAAACCGTTGGACAAATGAAATTCCTTACAACATGGAGAAAACATTGAATCAGTTTGGCTTCGTGCCCAATGAAAATTTCATAAGTCCAATTCTTTTCTTAAAACCTTTGCAATGACCGACAGGAATCTTCCCGAGAACGAGGGTTCGGCAGTCGAGTTCCGCTCGAACCCACGTTGTAGGAAAGTTTTCTTAAAACTTATTTTGCCACCTGATTCTTTTAAAATGTAAAACTCAAAACCTGTTATCAAATAACAAAACCCTCCACATAGCGCTGGTGTGGACATCAAAACGGTCGACACCGCGCCATGAGGAGATTTTTCTTAATTAACTTCGGAAATTAATCGAGTATTGGTAAGTTTAAAACGCTATAAAATTGCTTTTTGTATGTGTTATCACTTCTAACTAATCGAATCGTATGCTCTCTCTATTTTCACTCGCCAAATCGTAATCGATCGCTCGTTATCTAGACGCTAATAATCTCTACTCTCATCGCATCAACTTCTACAACCCTACCATTGGATTAATTTCGGGACGAAATTTCCTAAAGGAGGGGATACTGTAACAACCCGCACTTTCGTGCGTTGTTACTACTCGATACACTCGTTACGCCTAGCACCGGAGATTCGGATCATAATGTAATCATACCAGTTATATCGCTAAATCGAAGTATAATCGAATAATTACGCATATTCTATCGCTATTACAAACCTATTTTGCATAACACTCACGATGATGTCGAATATGGGCCTAAACTACCCTTCTCGATGAGCGTGAGGTGTCAAAATGTGAGTAATCAACGCTAACGAGGGTTATCGGGAGAGTACTATGACTCTAACCGTCATGACGATGATGGCAATATGAGTAAGTGGTGCCCCGATAATCATTGTGGCACATCACATCGAAGAACGCACTCGAAGGCACGCGTAACTCGATCACCGCACTGAGAATTGGATACATAAATACGTATATACGGCCCTTTTGTGATTAATTATAATAAATAAATTAATAATTATATAAAAATATAAAAATATGGCTTAAACCGTCGAAATCGCACCAAAAACGGGATCAAAAGGCTTCCGAACGGATCAATTCGATCAGACTAGTCCAATTGGTCAGACCGGCCCAATCAGATAGGCCAGTCCGATCGGATGGGCCAGTCCGATCGAATGGGCCAGCCGATCGACTGGGCCAGCCGATCGACTGGGCCAGCCGATCGACTGGGCCAGCCGATCGACTGGGCCAGCCGATCGACTGGGCCAGCCGATCGACTGGGCCAGCCGATCGACTGGGCCAGCCGATCCAACTGCTGTTTTGCCTTCCTTTCCCCTTCCTTGCCTATAAATACCCCTCCATTCACTCCCAAACACTTGTGTTGCTGCTCCTAACCGACCAAGACGCTCCAGCCCTCAAATCTCTCGATTTCTTCCGATTCTTGTAAGTTTTCAACCCGAATCTTGTACTTTCTTGATCCAAATGCAATCCTTCATCTTTCTACCTTTCAAATCTCAATTTTTAACCGTGAAATCAACGGATTTGGGGTGTTCTAAGGTGATGTCACCATAAAGTTCTTCAAAGGTGATGTCATCCCATGAAGAACAACTCAGATTCGGATGATTTACATACGATTCTTCATGAATCTCAACCAAATCAATGTTTTTCTAATCAAAGGGCCACGGATTTGGGATGTTCGGATAGATTTCATCCCAAAGTTCTTATGAACTTTAAGTGTTGACCTCATATCATCAAGAACAACTCAGATCCAGGGCATTTCCTAAGTAAAATCAAGGTTTTTACATCAGATCTAGTGATAAAATGATCGATTTCGAGTTAAACACGGAAAAACCGACAAAAACGACCAGTTCTGACGAACGGGGTGATTCCCGGCCGTTAAAACAGGTCGGAATTGACGGGATTTCAGTTGCTTAACACCTCATCGTAACGTCCTAACCCAAAACGCCGAAAAACGCTCGAAAAATCATCGAAAACAGCCGAACAGGATGGCCAATCGAGTGGCCCAATCGATCGAACAGCTAGTCGATCGAGCAGCTAGTCGATCGAGCAGCTAGTCGATCGAACAGCTAGTCGATCGAACACCTAGTCGATCGAACAGCTGGTCGATCGAACAGCTAGTCGATCGAACAGCTAGTCGATCGAACAGCTAGTCGATCGAGCAGCTAGTCGATCGAACAGCCATTCGATCGATCAGGCTGTCCGATCGATCAGGATCAGGCCCAACCGATCGACCAGGCCCACTCGATCGAGTGGCCTGTTCGACTGGGCCAGCCCAATTACAATTTTCAGCCCAATTTCACTATTTTGTCCGATTTTAACCCAATTTTGCCCGATTTCACGCAAATCGATACCGTTTAACGCATAGTAATCTATCACTCACATAAATTGTCTGAAATCAGGACATTCTCCGGCACCGATTCCGCAAACCTAACCGAATACGCGCTGTGAGTATACTTGACCCCTTTTATCGAATTTTGGGTGTAACATACGTTCCATAAAAACCAAACTTATCAAACGAATGATTTAATTGGACTATTTATCACTTGCGAATAACTGTTTGCATAGATATACGTGATGCTAGTACATGTATGCTAGGACTTATACTCGTGACGTCCCACCAAGACTAGTATAGTACTATTTCGCCCGACGGGGTCTAGTTATGCCATCAAGAGTCGAGCATCGAGGACTTAGCTGGTAGTATCAGTTTTGTGAGTATATATGTTGTGTATTACGTTTATGCATGTGGAAATTCGCAGCACTTTTAATCTATCACACTATCACATATCAAACCTGTATACTCGCCAATACTTTTGTATTGACAAAGTTTTAACGTATGTTGCAGGTTTAGCCGAAGTTTACATCAAATCAAGCTAGGAAGTCTAGAAACGCATCTAAAATCTAGGTTGTCGGATTTGAATTGTTCGAGAGGACAAGAAATCCGTGATAACTTACGTGATTGTATTGTTTGTTAGTATGGGATGACAAATGTAATAAATATTATCGCAATATAGTTGTTATGGATTCTCTTGAGCAATCTGATTCGCCTAGTGCCGCGCCCCGATGATTCCGCCATCGGTTGGGGTGTGACAAGTCAGATAAACATGAATGTAGTGTCAGGTAAGAAAGACAAAAGCGAAAGTGACTGCAAGAATTGCATGAAAAATTTCAAAGATTGTAGTACTATCACTTATCTCAACAACAAAAAGGTTGAAGATCTGACAAAAAGAGTCAGAGAGGTTGAAAACCAAATCTTAAACCGGGATAAATTGCTAAAAGCTTTAAACGATCGTGCAAAAGAGTTAACTGAAAAAATTGAAAGTGATAAAAGTCACATAGAAAGAACTAAGAAAGAAAATGAAAAACTCATTCTTGAAAATCATCACATTACTGAAACTTTTGAGAAGCTTAAGTGAACGGTTAAAGATTCGGATGATCGAAATGGGTAAACAACAAAAGAAAATGTTCAACTGTCGGGTGTGTTTAGGGTGAAAGAGGAGTTAATAAACAAACAATTGGATGTTGGATGAAATTGCTAATCTGAAGCTTCAATTCCAGGAAGCAAAAATCGAAAATGAACGCATCCAATTAAAATTAACCAGTTACAACTCCGCAAGCTTTGTTCTGCAGCACATTGTTCCCAAACCCATTGGGAAAAACAAAGCTGGCGAAGATGTATTTTCGGACGGAACTGGAGTGGGATATCATCAAGTCCCACCACCTGTTTTAAACAATTTCTCAAAGAAAAAGTCCGGACTGGTTAATGATGATGAAAATTCAGATGAAATAAAACTTCCAGAGTCGATTGATGTTACATTCTCATCATCATCATCTGATGATAGTGTTCAGACAGATATTGTCAAAAGCATGGCAGAAAGTGTCTTAGAGTCTGATTCAAATGAAGATGATGGTTGTTTCTTGGATAAATACATTCCGAAACAAAAATCCAAGAACAACTTAAATGAAGAACCAAATCTTGTCATGTACAAGATGTTGGGTTCAGATAAGTTGTTTTCGGATACCGAGTTTCCGATTGAGAATGTAAATGTCAACAAATTGAAAAATGTTTACAAATTGATCGAAGTTGAGTTGACAGAAGTGAAGAGTTTGAACCAAACAAAAAGACAAATGAATTTCGAAAAGGATAAAGCTTACTACAAGAAACCCGTTATTCTTCCACATTTTTCTAATAACAATCGAAACAATTGGTCGGGTGGATATCAGGGGGGTAAGTCTTATCAGAAGAAAAATGTTCAAAACAAAAAGTTTATTGAAAAGAAAGTGTTTGTGAATAGTTCGAGTTCATTTTCAAATGAAGAACCTGAAATCTTTTCAAAATCAAACAAAGAGTTCTTTGAGGAAAGAGCTTCACAACCTCAGTCCGAAGGCACAAGTCGGGTTGTTGACACCCGAACATGCTTCAGATGCAATCAAGTTGGACATATTGCACGAAAGTGTACCAACTTGAAGTCTAAGACTAATGTTGTAGAAAATCAAAAGAAGAAAAATGATGAGAAAGAAAAGGCTCCATTGGTTGAGAGAAAGAGTTTGAAAAATGATAACACCAAAGCCAAAACTGAACCCGTAAAGAAGGTGGTAATTAAAAATGATAAATTTTACAAACGGGTCGCAACAACTCAACAAACATGGAAGCCGAAAGTTGCTGAAATGAGAGCAAGTGGTTCAAAATCAAAGGTTTCTGAAATGGAAAAACAATCATCTTCTACCACATCGGTAAAGATGAGTGTTCCTGAAAAGAAAAGGGTTCCATTATCTCAACAAGTTTGGAAACCAAAAAGTGAGAAGAAAATTTCAACTTCCGAGGTGAAAAAGTCTGAAGAATCAATTACGGTTGATTATGATGCAAATTTTCCACCTCTCAAGGCTGAAAATTTCAAAATTCAAATTGCAAGGGTCAAAGTTACACCTAAGGCTGATGAGGCCTGGGTGGACTCGATGTTTGACTAAACAATTTGAATTGCCGGAGCTTCCTTGATCGTGAAGCATGAATCGGCATCCTTTATTGAAATCTTTTAATCATGTTTGTTTATGTGCAGGATCTTCCACAACTTGTTTCAAGATGGATCATGGATAGTGGAGCTTCCAGACATATGACAGGGAAGACTGCATTATTATATGATGTGAGGAATATAAATGGAGGATATGTTGGATTCGCGGGCAATCAAGGTGGTCGTATAGTTGGTAAAGGAACGTTATCCAATGGGATTGTAACGTTTGAAAGAGTCAATTACATTACTGAGCTGGAGAACAACCTACTAAGTATTTCTCAGATCTGTGACAGAAAGTACACCACTCACTTCACTGACAAAGAGTGTTTGATACTAAAACCGGGATTTGTTGTACATGAGGAGTGGATCATCATGAGGGCACCAAGAGTCAACGACCTGTATGTATTGGATAGGAGCATAGCAACGACAACAACGGGTCAGGCTCACTGTTTTGTGTCAAGAGCAACCGAGAAGGAGTCAAGATTGTGGCACCGAAAAATGGGGCATATACATCTTCGAAAAATGAATCACTTGGTGCACAATGATCTGGTTACAGGAGTTCACATCAAAGGTTTTCATCTAGAAGGGGAGTGTATAAGTTGCATTAAAGGCAAACAGAAGAAAATGTCACACCCCAAAAAGCAAGTCAATTCAGTTTCTCGACCGCTGGAAAGACTTCACATGGATTTATTTGGTCCTGTGAATGTCAAAAGCATTACAGGAGATTACTATTGCTTGGTCGTCACTGATGATTATTCTAGATTTTCTTGGGTATCTTTCTTGAAGACAAAGGATGAAACGTTTGACAGTCTGATGGCATTATTCAAAAAGATTGAGAATTTGTACCAGAGGCGTATCCGAAGAATTAGAAGTGATAATGGTACTGAATTCAAAAACCACAAGATGGAAGAATTTTGTGAAGAAAGAGGTATACTGCATGAGTTTAGTGCTCCGTACACTCCACAGCAAAATGGAGTAGCAGAACGCAAAAACCGGACACTAATCAAGACAGCCAGAACTATGCTCACAGATTCAAAACTTCCAATAAATTTCTGGGCTGAAGCTGTTTCCGCCGCATGCTATACTCTCAACAGAGTTCTCACTGTCAAGAAATTCAACAAAACATGCTTTGAATTGATCAATAATCGCAAGCCTAACTTGAAGTATCTTGAACCGTTCGGGTCACCCTGCACGGTGATAGAACCTTTTGGAAAATTTGCCCCGAAATGCATTGAGGGTATATTTGTTGGATATGCAAGTCCTTTGCGTCGTATCTTCGTGCCAAGTGAAAAGCGGATTATTGAAGTTGCAAATGTTGAATGTCAAGGTAATACGATGCCGCCTCAGAACCCAGGAGATTCATGGCGTTATCACTATGACACGTTGTGGGATTCATTTGATGAGATGGAAGAACCTGAAGATGAAGAAGATTTCTTTGATGAGTTGGATATTCTTCGAGACTATGAGTCATCAGAAGAAAGATTTCCAGCACAGTATTCTAGGCAATCTTAGAAAACTTCAAATGATGATGAAGCCGGTCCTAGTAATGCTGGTGAACAAGATGATACTCTTCAAACTCCAGAGAATTAGACGGCAACAAATGATGACACAACATCTGATATTGGTCCAACTTTTGATCATGGGGATTCTGAATCTGAGGGGAGCAAATCCAGATCTTAGATCAAGCAGATCCTATCAGTGAAGAAGGTGCAAATCAAAATGTCACTAATCTGGAAAGCAATGTAGATGTTCCGAGTGAAGTAATGCCCAGAACTCTTTCATATCATCCAGAGGAGCTGATCATCGGAGAGCTTCAATCAGAAGTTCGCACCAGACATCAAATTGACCAAGGGCTTACTAGTTTTTATTCATCAGTAGCACCTCTACAAACTGAATTTTCACTATGTTGTTTTATCTCGCAGATTGAACCTCGAACGTACAAAGAGGCGCTTACTGAAGAATCTTGGGTCAACGCGATGCAAGAAGAGCTGAACCAGTTTGAGAAATTAGGTGTTTGGAAACTGGTAGATTTACCAGAGGGTCACAGAAAAATCAACACCAAATGGGTGTTCAAGTGTAAGAGGGACGACAGAGGTGTAGTGGTCAGAAACAAAGCTCGACTTGTTGTTCAGGGCTTCAGTCAGCAGGAGGGAATTGACTTTACTGAAGTGTACGCTCCTGTGGCACGACTAGAAGCAATCAGAATTTTCCTAGCATTTGCATCATGGATAAACTTTAAAGTCTATCAGCTTGATGTGAAGTCGGCCTTTCTCTACGGCAAAGTGAAGGAGGAAGTGTATGTGGGACAGCCACCGGGTTTTGTCGATCCACACCACAAGAATAAAGTGTATCTCTTGGATAAAGCGTTATATGGCTTACACCAGGCCCTGAGAGCCTGGTATGAGACGTTATCTCAGCATTTGCTAGCCAATCACTTCATCCGGGGAACAATAAACGCCACCCTCTTCACAAAGATAGTCGACGGTCACCTGCTGATAGTACAAATTTATGTGGATGACATAATTTTTGGGTCAACAAACGAGGACTTGTGCAAAGACTTTGAACAAGTGATGAAGCAAAAGTTCGAAATGTCATCAATGGGGGAAATGAAATTCTTTTTAGGACTACAAGTTGATCAACTTCCTGAAGGAATTTTCATACACCAGACAAAGTACGTTCATGATATTCTAGAGAAATTTGGAATGTCAGGTTCTACTCCTGCGGCAACCCCATTAGCAACAAATCACGGAATTCACCCAGATCTCACCGGAGATAAGGCAGGTGAAACACTTTATCGTTCCATGATTGGTTCATTGATGTATCTAACTGCTTCAAGACCCGATATTATGTATCCGACGTGCCTCGCAGCAAGATTTCAATCTAACTCGAGAGCTTCACACTTGATCATTGTGAAAAGGATATTACGCTACCTGAAGGGAACTCCATCGTTGGGGTTGTGGTATCCTAGAATAGGCGATTTTACGCTCGAAGGGTATTCTGACTCAGATTTCGGATGCTGCAAAGTCAATGCCAAATCAACAACTGCAGGATGCCAGTTCTTTGGACCTCGCTTGGTCACCTGGCAGTGTAAGAAACAAACGTCTGTGGCGCTATCCACATGTGAAGCAGAGTACATTTCTGCCAGCAGTTGCTGTTCTCAGATCCTGTGGATACAGCAACAGATGCGTGATTACGGTTTGCAGTTTCTTAACACTCCTCTTTTTGTTGATAATGAGGCTGCAATAAATATAACAAAAAATCCGGTACATCACGCTAAAACCAAACATATAGAAATTCGTCATCACTTTATTCGCAATTGTTTCGAGAAAAAGTTGATACGAATTGAGAAAATCCACACTGACGAGCAAAAAGCTGATTTACATACCAAAGCATTTGATAGATCACGTTTTAAATATCTTTTAAAACTGAATGGTATGATGCTTTTGTCGGTGAAGGATGGGATTGTTGGCGTTGATGAGGATACCACTGTAGATGATGTTGATAATCTATCTGCAATGGTTTGTCGATTTTTTACCTGTTTTGGTCTTTAGGGGGAGATAGGTATATCTGTATATACTTTTTAGAAAATCCAAAAACATTAAAAAATCAAAAAGCCAAAAACATGATAAAATTTCAAAATCCAAAAACAATAAAAAATGAAAAAGAGCCTGTGTAAAAAGGGAAAATGATAGTACATCAGCTAGACTGTTACGGTATGCTAAAGATTTGTAAAGTTTTAAAAGGTTTAAACAGTCTCACTGATGATGTGTCGATAGGTTTTTACACAGTCAATAGATTTGTTCGGGATATAAACTTAAAAAATTCATAACGAGACTTACTTTGTGGGGAACACTATTTGGATATATAGGTAACCCCTGAAATCTCGTTTGATAGGTCCCTTATTCTGAGATACTAGGTCTTTATACTCAGTGATATCTGGGGTATTATTCCGGGACTTCTGCTGAATGGAAGTTCTGACCTAGTCCCCGAATAATACTTTCCGCAAAATGCTTGAAACATAGCATCACCCTCAGCAAGCTGATGAACCAATAAAATTGATAGTCGCTGCTGTTGAAATCAAAACATCCTCTAAAGGGGACACACCGAAAAGTCGAAGCCGTCATCTCTCTGCGTATACGGAAGTATCGACCTGAGCTCTAACGGCCCTCGCATTTAACTCCCTACAGATATCATCTGTGGTATACTCACCTGTAAGACTGAATACTGGGAACTTGATACGAGAGTATTCAAAGGGTGGGACACATGAATGAGTTAAGTTTATAAGATATCTAAATCGTATCCTGAATAAATTGAAATCTGTGAGAAAACTTAAAATGGATCTGTATATTGACAATCGAGGTGAATTGTTTAATCCTGAATATGAAATGAAGCTTAACGGTACTTGTAACATGTCCAAAAAGCTGATATGATTCCCTGACACACTCATCAAAAATATGTTTGTAAATAGATTTCTTTCTTTACATTCTGTCTTTCAGTTTCAGTTATACTTTTATAGTTTAGAATCTGCATTGAAAACTCAAAAAGATTTTACACTTTTGCTTTATTTTTGACAAACCAAAGCGGAGGATTGATCTTCAGATTCACAGTCTGATGCAAGTTGCAGGAAGTTGTTCTGAGCTGAAAAACAAGATTGGGAGCTAATCTTGATACAAACAAAGAATATAAAAAGTCAAAATGCAAGTTCATTAAGTTGAAACTTGTAAAACTTTCAGAAAAATGTTTAAAATAACAGTTTGTTTTTGCTTTGGGTCAACCAAGATCATTAAGTTGAACTTGGTCGACAAATTAAGTACCTAGGGTCATTAACTTGGACCTAGATACTTAAGTGGATTTCTCGAACACTGATAATGTGGTAAAGGTCATAAAGTCAAATCGATTTGAAAGTCAAAGTGCCTTGGATCGATCAGGCCAGCCGATCGGCCTGCCTAGCCGGTTCTTTGACACCCTATAAATAGGAGTTCATGCTTCATTTGTTCTTTTTCGCACTTCGATCGAAGCAAAAACACTCTCAGCCGACTCACTGATTACACTGTTTTCATTGATTTTCATTTCTCTTTGCATCAAGATCTTTGATTTGTTGGTTTACTCATCATCTCAAATGGCAAAGGTATGTTTTCTAACATCAAAATCTTTGAAATCTTTCTTGTTCTTCATATTCATATCTGTCAGTTCTTTAATCTCAGATTTAGGAAGATTTAGGATGTTTTGATGAAATCTAGGTATAGGGTTTTATTCGCAATGCAAAGATCTTTAAGTTTACCAGTTCAATTTCTGAAAAATCATGCTAAAACTTGATAGATCTAAGATTAAGATGTTACGGCAGTCGGCATGTTCATTGTAAAATTAGACCTTGTTTAGGACGAATTAGATAAGAAAGAACATAGGGTTTTGATCGCGACGACATTAGGAACATGGATCTGTGCTCAATTTGTAATAATTAGCATAAATTTCTGAATCATCTGTTTATGTTCTTCAAACTGTTCTTCATTGAAGATGCCAGCCGATCGGCTAGCCCAGCCGATCGGACAGCAATCATAATGTGACTTAGTTGTTGTTGAATAAGGTAGTTCATGTCTTGAAAAATGTGCTTTGATTGTACTAAGTGCTTGGAATGTGGTTTTGCAATGTGCTAGCCGATCGGCTAGACCAGCCGATCGAATAGCAATGTGCTAGCCGATCGGCTAGAGCAGCCGATCGAGTAGCAATGAAGATCATGTGTTTGTGTTGAGATATTTGATAATTCAATGCTGATGCTTTAAAATGCGTGCTAAATGTTTGCTATGAAATCTCTGTGTTTGAATCCTTTGAAGAATACTGTTTGATCATAGCATTGCTAGCCGATCGACTAGACCAGCCGATCGAACAGCAATTGCTAACCGATTGAACAGCAATGACAGCATTGTCAGCCGATCGGCTAGACCAGCCGATCGAACAGCAATGTGCCAGCCGATCGGCTGGACCAGCCGATCGAACAGGACTTGCTAACCTTAGTCAATAGGGCAGCATTACTTGTTGAAAGGATAGTATTCTTTACACACTTAGATTTTTGAGCATAAGTTTACCAGCCGATCGAAGAGCATTTGCTAGCCGATCGGACACAATATGTAGGAACTTCTTTGTCACATTTTGTCAGCCGATCGGCTGGACCAGCCGATTGACCAGGCATTGTCACTATATTCATTCTCAGCCGATCGAACAGTAATACTCTTCGATCGACCAGACCAGTCGATTCTGTAGTGTTGTCACATAGAAATTTCAAAGTGTTAGAAAAATTTTCAAAATTTTCATGTCTTAAGTCTCTATTCTTGTTTGAATAATTTTCACTGAATATTTTTACAGGGATGAGGAAAAGAGAAAGACAAGAGTCATAACATACCTTGTGAAATTGATTCTGAATCAACCACTGGTACTGTGGTAGAAAAGATGGCAACGTTTTTGAGAGAGAGCAGAATAGCTAAAGCTATGTCTGATAAAACTGTGATTTATGAATCACATGTTAGAACATTCTGGAACACTGCTAGATATGAAGATTCAGACAAGATGATACATGCAGTATTGAGAAAAAAGGATCAAGCTGGAAAGGATGTAGATGTGGAATTTAAGTTTGATGTAGGAGATGTGAGGAGAGTTCTAGATTTACAAGATTCTGACAATGATCCAACAATCATGTCTGGACGTCTTGTAAAAGGTTTGTGGTGTAGAATGGGATTCACAGGGCACATAAATGGAAAGATGTACAAAAGAAGCTTCTCCAAAGCATATAGGTACTTGATGCACTGTATGATACACTCAATGGGACATAGAAAGGGTGCATACGATGAGGTGGCTGATTACATCATGAATATGATTGCAAGCTTGGTACTGAACAGAAGATATAACATTTCACAAGTGATTTTTGAGTACATGAGGGAGAACTGCCAAGCTGGAGCAGATAAGTACATCATGTATACGAGATTCATCATGATGTTACTAAATGACAAAATCAAAGATCTTCCGAAGGATTGTGAGGATGTGATGGAGATGAGTGTTGTAAATAAAGTCACAATAGGAAGAATTACAAAAGATAAGGATGAGAAAACCAAGCGGATGATTTGCAGAATAAAAGATAAAGCATATGTTGCTCCTGAAAACGATAAATGGAGGCATGACGACAGCAACTCAGACAATGAAGACTCAAAGATGAATGAGATGGTTGAGAAAAAGACTAGGTGGTGGCATGTTAGAGATGGAAAAAGGAAAAGGACACCTAAGTCATCCCATGTGGTTGTTATTCCTAAAGAAGGAGAAAAGGGTATAGTGAAAGGGGGAGCATTAAGACAGTTAGATCACATATGATTTAAATGTTACTAATCTTGTTGTCTATGTTTGTGTTGTAGGGTCTTCTGGAGAGCCACAGCAGAAGTTAATTGATGAGACAGTTCTAGAGCCATCTGTGGTGATTGAACAAGGTGCTGATTTATTAAAGCAATCTTTGGAAAGCTATTTGAAAAAGAATGAGGAGATTACAGCACAACAAGCTCAAGGAACAAGTGTTCATGCTGAAAAGGTTACAAGGGTTCAACCAGAAACAAAAGATCAAAGTGGATCAAGTGATGAAGATTCTGAAGCTACTCAATCTGAATCTGAATTGATTCCTGAAACTGTTGGTAAAGGAAAAGTTCAGTTGAAGAAAAGACCGTCAAAGAAACAAAAGGGTTCAGATGAAGAAGATTCTCCTTATGATCCTAAAAAGTCAAAGAAACAAAGAAAGAAATGAAAGGCAGCTCCAGTTGGTGTAATTCCCAGAAATGTCAGATCAAAGAAATTAGGAGCTAAGTCACAAAAAGATAAAGAAGGAAAGGCAGCTCAACATGTTCAGAAAGAAAAATCACCAAGTGTTGATGTTCCAAAAGAACCGGAGGTGAAAACAAAAGAAGTTCCAGTTGTTGTAACAGAAGAGAAAACAGATGATGAAGTAGAAATCACTGGATTCAGAGCTGCTAGTCCAAAATTTGCTCAACAAGATATTCCAGAGTCATCACATCAGAAAGTAGAAGATTTTAACCTTGATTTTGATAATATTGGTCCGGTTACTGGTATTTTCTCAGAAGATCTTCCAGGTGAAAGTGATATGTTCAATGATCAGGCAGTTAAAGAACTGATGAAGAAAGTTAAAGAACTGGAGAAAGAGAAAGCAAAAGCTGCGGAAGAACGTGATATGCTGAAAAGTCAAATTAGATTTGATGGAAGTTCACAATAAAATAGTTGCAGCATTGGTTGAAAAAGAGAAAAGAATGAATCAAATGAAGGATGATGTCGAAGGAAATTCTAAAGTGTTTGATTCGTTAACTCAAGAGATATCTTCTTTGAATGCCAAGATAAAGGATCTGGAAAATGTAAATCAAACATTAAATCAGCTTCTCAATGAGATGAGTGAAGCTTCGTCGAATGAGATGAAGGCTATGAAGTTGGAGATGGAAGCTATGAAAGCTGACAAAGTAATGAAAGATCAACAACTTCAGATGCTGGTTGCTGTAGTTAAAAGTCATTTGAATATGAACATTCATGCTGCGTTTGATGAAATTTATGTGATGAGAGCTAATGAAAGGAGATTGGAACGTGAACGTGAAATGGCTGAAGAAGCAAACCTAAAGAACAAAGGAATAGTTGAAGAGGTTGAGGTAGTTGATGCATCTTCAAGTCAACCAGATGTTGGAGGTTCTTCTTCGCAACCTGATATTGAAATGATTGAAGTGGTTGAGGTTCAAGAACAAGAAGTTGTTGAAGATGATCAAGAGATGGTTGAAGCTGAAGCTGAAGAGCCTCATGAACCAGAATACTTGATTGTTGGTGAGCCTATTGAGCCTATTATTGTTGAAAATGTTCTTCGAAGAGTTGAAATTATTCAAAGAAGAAGAAGAGCAAGGGAAGTACTTTTGCTAGAGTATACAACTGACAAATTTGTGTTAGTTGGCAATGCTTACCCTGTGCCATACAATTCAAAAGAAGTGGCAAAGTTGTTAAAGTTTCTTGATCTAAAAAGAAAAGGAAGGATAGCACGTGGAGAGATTGTGGATGAAGAATCAGATATCGAAATGTTTGGTGATGAAGATGAAGAAGATGAAGATGATTCTGATGATAAAGATGATAAAGCTGATGACAAATCTGATAAAGATGACAAAGGCGATGACGACAATGATCAAGGTGCTTCGGGTTTATTAATCAGTGAACCAAATGTTCAAGAAAGAGTGGATGATCTGATGAATAATGAAATAAATGAGCAGGAGGATGAAGTTGATTATGAAGCATCGTCGTCTGGAAAACAATCTGTTGATCAGGTACTTCTTTCTAACCCTACTGTCATTTACTTATCTGGTAAACAACAAGGAGAGGTAGAGGTTAAAAGAACACGGGCTGAAATGTTAGAGGAATTGGGTTTGGAAGATGGAAAATTTAAATTCGATATTGAAGATGAAATTCCTCACTCACCTGCAAAAGATTTCGAGCCTAGATACCCTCATGAAGCTGATCATTATGATGACGTGATTGTTGAAAGTGCGTCGGATTCAGAGGAAGATAGAGTTGATTTTCATATGAAGGGGAAGATGTTGCATTCCCTACTTTCATAGAGTTGTTTCAAGAAAAGAATGAAGATGAGTTGAGAAGAAAGATTGAAGAAAGGGTTGCTACAGCAGATATTCCTGAACCGGTTCCTAAAGAGATAACAGCTGAAGAAAGAAAACGATGGTTCAAGAATATGCCAAAAGAAAGAAAGACTCTCAGGGCTCTTCAATACTTCACTCATAACAAAGATCTTTCTTGGGGAGATATTCTATCTTGGGGATATTTGGAAGACTTGAAAGTTTATGCAATCAGAAGGGAGCAGGGTGTACAGTACTTTGAATTCTTAGCTGATATAGCTACTTTACCCTGGTGGGACGTAGATAAGTTGGTGGTTACAAAGAATATCAAGCAATACTACTACGGTCCAGAAGTTCGAGAACGTGATCAGGATTTGTGGAATTACATCAAATGGCAAGCAAAGAACAATTATCCAGATTGGAAACCACAATATCCGAAGCAGATTGTTACTTACTTAGAGAGCGGATAGAAAGACATTACGTTGGATGTAAAGCCTCCAAGGTGTTTGAAAAATATGCCACTCAGAGCCATTGAACAAGATTTCTACGATCTGTTTCAAGCTTGGCTATACAATCCCTCTACAGCTGAAGCAGTTATTTCTTTGTATGACAAGACCACTGGAGAAGGTCGAAGAATAAGTATCTTGGATCCTATGTGGCTGGTCAATTGTTCGAAGAAAGATATAGATTGTCTGTTTGTCAACAAGATAATCTATGATAAGAAAGACAAAGAGATAGCTATGCAGTATCAAGGAGTGATAGATGTTTGCTTCGCAAAAGAAATCAATTCAGGGAAAAATTGGAAGACAAAATGGAGAGATCTTGAAGTTGATGAATTTCTAAAGGCGTACAAGCGAAGTCAAAGACAGAAAGAGATAGCTAAAAAGGCTGCAGAGAGGGGAAGAAGAAATCTTGGGTATGTGCCGCCTACTGATCAAACGCCTATCAAATCTGAAGATAACAAAATACCTAAGTGGGATCGAAAGCGTGATGGCGACCCAGAATACCGAAAATGGTGGATAAATGAGGACAGGCATAAAAGAAGAAGAATGTTAGAGGAACGAGCTGAACAGAGGAGACAAAAGGCTAAAGAGAGGAGACGCAACAGGAGGAAATAAAGACTATGTTGGAAGGAACTACAGCTACATCCGAGGGGGAGTCTGTTAGTGCAATAACGTCTGTAGCTTCCGTCAACATGTAGTCATATTTTGTATAGTTGTGTATGTATTTTGTATGTTTGTATGTAAAGCAGGACAGAATACGGTGTAGTTTTGTTAAGTGCTATTGCTGCCAGCCGATCGGCTAGCCCAGCCGATCGGACAGCCCGGCCGATCGAGCAGGCTACTCGATTGGCTAGCATTGTCAGCCGATCGGCTAGCCCAGCCGATCGGCCAGCACTCTCTTATTCTGTCCTTGCCTATAAATAGCTGGTAGGTCAGTTTATTTAGAACCTTTTGACACTTTCACTTGCTACCTACCTTTTGTATGTCTGAGTTCTTTCTGGCTCTTGCACATTTTCACATCATTCAATAGAATATCAGACGGTGATTCAAAGTTGAATGTTGTCTTTGTATATCTGCTATGTGATTACATGAATTCCGCGCATTAATCACTTTACGATTCAACTACGTTTACGAACAAGAAGATCCCATCCGAGGGACCAACATAAGTACTCGACTCCACTCGGTTCTCCTATTCCAACCGTGCCTTGACTCTGAAAAGCAACCTGAGAAAGAAACATGTGAAAAAGTCAACATAAAGTTGAGCGAGTTCATAGTTTGTTTGAAAAAGATTTGAAATAAATCTTTTGAATAACCGGTTTGTGAAATATATTGAGAAAACGAATTTAAAAATCATTTTCTTGTCAAGTTATATAGAAACTTTATATTTGTAACGCATTACGTTCGTAAAACCATGTGTTTGTAAACTCTCGTATTTGTAAAATTTGTATAACCGTCAATGCACACCCTGACTTTGACTCCATGCCCACATAATCCTATGCTTTGAATTTTTATAAAACATGGTATTTAATTTGTATAAATCAATTATTTATGTAAGTATGTATGTCCCTGGTATGTAGCAATAAGGAAAAAGAGATCACCAATGGTTTGCAAACCCATTGATATGTGTGAAATGATGCAGGAAGACTCAAAGCTAGCGGATTTGTGCGTCGGGCACTTAGTCACCACATGGTCCACTCGGCGGACTCAGGAGTGGGGCTCGCTACACCCAAATAGATCTATCACTAATGTCCCTCGGTCCTACAACGAGGATTAATGGCCTTAAGTGTTGTACCCACCACTCACATGATCTGAACGTCCCAACCCTCCTTAAGCTAACCATACCATGTATAAAAATGTTCTAAATAATTGTAACATGTATTTTACCACAGCTTCTAAGGCTGAACCTCCCCAGCCTCTAAGATTGAACCTCCCAGCCTCTAAGGCCAACTCCCTAGTTACGAAAATCATTCACATTTCGATAATACGTATTTGTTTTGTAAAAACCGTTAGCATAAACCTTTCGTAAATCATTTGAGTTCCTCGAAATCCTTTCGTAATATGATTTAGAGATACGAGTTTTGCGTTTGTTCAAAACTTTGTATGTTCTTGCAAAACGTGCTTTGTCTAAAAATATACAGTCTTTGTTTATCAAAAACTTTGTATGTTTCTGAAAATCGTGCATGTCTTTCCACCCGGAAACATTTACAAAAATGTAAAACAGTAAAAAGGTGGAGTTATGAACTCACCTGAATATTCCTGTGCGAAGCTAGCTAATTACGACTTCGTGATGTCGTTTCCAAGACTGGACTTGCTAGCATGCATTCTACAATATTCCTAACATGGAACATCTTATAAGTTCCTAAATAAACACAGTAACTAAACTACGTGTCATCGAGCTCTACCGAATCGTTGACTGAACGATGGACGGTTAAGTTGTTAACGAAGAAGTTATACTTGTTAAGTCTCGTTTGATAACGTTAATAATTTACTAAGTCTAGAAAATACTTAGTTTTTGAGAAATTCGACATATATAAATATTTATATAAAAATATCAATATATCGACAAAATAATGTTAGTCGTTCCGAGAAGTCGTATGTGTATAAAAAGGATATTTATATGAAAATAACATATAATAAACTCGTATTATGTATCGCGTCTCGTATGATATTTGTCGAAATATATGTGTACGCCGTTTAGGCGTTTGAAATAAATATGAAAGGTTATACTTACTTTATAGAGTTTTCGTGTTGACGTCGTTTAAAATAAATATGAGAGTTACGTTTATTTTATAGAAGAATACGAGTTGTTTGGCGTTTGAAATAAATATATATAAAATATATTTACTTTTATAAAATAAATCCGAATCGATTGATGTTTGAAATAAGAATACAACTATATTTATTTTTATAAAAAGAATCGTCGAGTTTTTAGGTGTTTGAAAATAAATATAAAGTTATTATATTTATTTTATAAAATAGTTCGCGTTATTTACGTTTTCATAAACTATAAAATGTCGTTGAAATAATATATACATCTGTATTGGTTTCCATAAAAGTCGCTTGATATTGATAGTTGTCGTTTTTAAAACAAATCATATTTTGGTTACAAGTTTTCTCGAAAAACGGGCAGAGTTTCCTCTATTTTTGGACGGCCCCGACAACACAAGTTGTCGTTATATTTCAAAATTCAATAACCAAATCAAAAAAGATTCAATCACCAATTATAGTTTTTGTAAGAACGACAAAAATGTAAAATAAACACTAAATCGAATCGGTATGAGCTCGTTTCACGAAATTAATGCAACTATATAAATTCAAATTAATTCGTCGTTAACTTTACCACTCTTCGTGTCGAACGCCGAAAAAGTTGACTGGGTTACCGAGTCAACCGAGTTGACCTAGTTGACTCGCTGCGTTGACTGAGTTGACTCGGTGAGTTGACTGAGTCAACCGGGTTAACGGAGTTAACCGAGTTAACTGAGTTAACCGGGTTTAACCCGAGTTAACTGAGTTAACCGGGCTTAACCCGAGTTAACCGAGCCAAAACGGAAGCTGACCGTCTGACCGAACCGCGCGACCCGAACCGTTGATCGTAACCCGAAACTGAACAGATCGGCTATTGACTTTTATTGACCGAACCGAAACAAAGTCGAAACTGACCGAGTCTAACTTTTGACCACCGTTGACCAGCATTGACCGCTGGTTGACCCGTTCACTGTTTGACCCGAACCCGAGCCTCAACTAAATCAAACAAAATCTGACCGAGCCGCATTTAGTCCCAAACACGAAGATGAAAACCCCGACACAACTCGAACCCGCTGACTAGCTTAGACCGAACCCGGAACCCGAAATCTTAAAAAAACCCGAACCAAAACTTGAGCTGATATGTAGAACTTACCAAATCTTGAGCCAAACATCCCCACCACCACCACTATTACCGGTGAGACCTGTCGTTCCGAAGCACAGACCGCCGGAAAAACGAAATGACCGGCTGAATCGGGACGTCGACCGTCGGACCGCTGGTCCGAGACACCGACCGTCGGTTCTTTTTCTCTCTCTCTTCTCTGCTGCTCGAACCACCATCCGGTTCTCTCTCTCTCTCGCTGAAACTTTGGTAGCCGCCGTTCACCATCGCTCACAACCACCCGATGATAGTGGTGGTGGTCTGTGTTGTTATCGAGGAAAAAGGGGGGTTGCGGTTGAGGGTGGTTTGTGAGGTCGGGAGTTAGGAAGATCGGAGGAGGGGGGCGTTTGTCGGAGAGAACCGCTGCCGGAAAACCACCTTCACCGCCGCTAAGGTGGCGGCGCCGCCGTGAACCACCGCCGACCTTCGTCACACTCCGGTGGCCTGACTTGAGTGAAAGAGAGAGGGTGTGGAGAGAATTTTGTGGGCGTGTGTGGATTACAATCTGCACAATTGAAAGAAAAAAAGAATATGGTTCCTTTTATATGTTGATTTGATTAGTGGGCTTCGGCTTGGGCCCAAGGCCAGTCCTTGCGTTTCGAGTGGCCCGAAAGTTCCTACGATCTCGTTTTCAACACCCGAGCATCCTAAAAATGTCGTAGGATAGACTATTATGGTTAAAAAAATGCGAAAAGTGATGCCGAAAATTTAGAGTTCGACGAGTACGGTTGCCGTCACGTTTAAAATCGCGTAAATATTTATTTGGTCGTTGCTGACGCGTTTTTCAATCCGGTTTTGTCGACGAGTACTAGAATTTAATTATGAAACAAAATATATCGTAAAAATTTAATATTTGTCGGCGTTGTCAGTATTTTGTTCGGTTTCAGTTTATTACCGTTAAATTTTCAGTAGTTTCTTCGCGGATCGTCATACGCGCACTGAAATGTCGAAGAGGCGTTCCCAGGCACTCCAACGGCCTAATTAGGTTAATCTTTATCATAAACACTACTTATTATCATTTTAAACATCAGTTAATTGCGTAATTAGGAGCCGTAAATCACCGGTTGTCACAGTAAGTCAGTCGCGCGGCGCGACGGAGTTCAGAGCCGGCCGTCGCGTGACGCCACCACCCTCGCGTCGCGCGACGGATGTGGGTTCTCGCCGTGGCACGGCGCCAGTGGGTATTTTCGACAGAATGTTGTTATGTTGAGCTGCAATTTCAACCCAGCACCATTTTTCTAAGTTCCAATCTTTAAATCAGCATATCTGTTGACTCGGGCGTCCGTTTTAGCCGATTCTTTTTCCTACGTGACCGTAATTTAATTACGGGCACGTTTATCAACATGATTTGCATAAAAATATCATTTCAAAAATAGTTGTCCTATAATTCATCTCTTGTTTATTCGACCCATTTGTCTACAAGTTCCACAATATGTATTATTATCATCATAAACCTTAGGCCAATGCACCCGTTTCTACGTTTACCAAATATAAGCTTTTGCTCCCCTCCCAAGGGTTGCTTATGCAATAACTATCATGCTTAATTCCAAGGATTTAATCATGCTTTTCGGAATCGATTGACAAACCAATGTTCCGAACTATAATCCCTTTACAAGGGCTCATGCTTTTACAACGAAATAGCGTGTCCGTTACACGTCCTACGCTTGATATATAACCAATTACAAGTGATGGTTATTAATTTCTATGTTTGTAACACAACTTGTTTTGACCCGTTTGGATGCCGAATGGATGTCTCCATTGCTAGACACATCCAAACTCTATTTCTAACTCATGTTTTGACCCGTTTTACTTGTCTAAGGCACTTTGTCACTTCCGTGACTTAACGGTTTTCCTTGTTTACCAAATTTCAATATAACAAAGTAAGACTAACAATTAAACATAATGTAGTGAAGCTATAAGTCGCGTACCTTCAAAGTGTGCCCTTCAAGCGTGTATCACTTCCGGCTTGTCCACTTGACGATCCGGATGCTTTACCTAAAGAGTTCCATTCATCATCAATTTAGAACTCTTTCATAATCCATAACGGACAATTCATTACGATATTCAAATCTGCGTTTTTGTTCGATTCTAAACATTTTATTCCTCACTTAGGCGTTTCAACAAACACCTAGCAAGTCAAATTCTTACATAATCATTACTAGGTTCTTGACATGTTATTTTCACCTACATTTGCTTCGATTAGGCGATTTGCACTAAATTTCAACATCAATAATACCGAATTTTAACACAGGAATTCAGTTTTCACTAGAATAGTTTTCACAATCCTAGTGTTTATCTGGTTTCTACAAACTCAATAATCACCTACAATGGTGATTAAAATCTCTAGAATTATCATACTAAATTTCAACAAGAATTCATTTAAGGTTTTATCCCTAAACATCATGTTGCTTCTAATTTCATTCATGCATCAAGTAATCAAGCTAAATTTTCGTTTTTCACATTTAACCTAGCATTCAAGATGCAACAAAATACCACAATTTTGCATACCTTTTGATCCCTACAACGAGGTGATCACTAATTCATGTTTGAAACTTGATTTAGAGTAGATTAGAGGCTTCAATTTGTGAATTTTGTGAGGATTTTAGGGTTTGAAGGAAACCCCTGGTCGCCCTCTTCTTCTGATCGATCCCAGCACACCCAGATGTGTGTGTTTGGTGAGTTATTTCATATTTGATCATCAAGGTTTTAGTTTTTATTAATTTGGTCCCTCAACTTTTGTTTAACTTATAGTTTGGTTGTTTTAACCCTATTATAAGTTACTTCAAGACTTGTAGTTAACTAGGTTATAAATTCCTAGTTAGTTAATTCTTGTTTATTTTATACTTTATAATTCTAATATAAAGTTTTATATTTTCGGGGTGTTACACATTTTTGGGATAATTATGTCTAACTTAGTTAAAGTTGATTCATCGTTTGGTGGTGTATTAGACTTCTCGTGTTTTGATTTATCATTTGATGGTTGTATTTAACTACTTATATCTAATGTTTAAGGCTAACAATATTTTTATTCTTTTTATTTTCAAGTTAAATGTTCGTTTACGTTCTTTTTTGTTCGCTTGCGTTCATTTATGTTTGAGACCAGTGTTCACGAACTGTTCGTGAACAACTGAATTTTCTTAACGAACGAACATGAACATAAACTTATGTTCGGTATGCGTTCATGAACCATTCGCGAACATGTTAATTTCCTTAACGAACGAACACGAACATGGCCTTGTTCGTGTTCGCTCAGTTCGTTTATAGCCCTAACAATAGGAAATTCATTGTGTTTATGTGATTTTCTTTTATTTGACGTTCCAATGTTGACCACTTCATCTTCCTCTTTTGTATGCTTCCTCTTCTGCTTTTGTTCAATCTCTTTATCTGTCTGTTTGTTAACGGTATCATCAATCCCCTTTTTCTTACCAGTATCAGATTTTCCAGGAGATTTTGCAGAAGTTTACTTGGCAGGCTTTGGATTTTGTTTTGGCTGATTCCTTGGTGTTGGTTTGCCAAAGTTTTCCATGGAATCATTTTCCCTCTTTTCAGCATCATCTTCATCGTCTTTTTCAAACACAAGTGCAGGGGTAGTACCGGTTAACTTTGCAATGCATTCTTTTATGCCCTTGATGACAGCTTGTGTGTCTTTGTATCTTGCTTCAACCATAACTCTAATTAGCTTCATGTGGGAATTAAGTTGAATCTCAGCTAGTTCCCTTTGAGCTGCAAGAATGGGTTGTACCGAATTCCAAAGTTGTTGGCATAACTGCCGATGAGAAGGTCGACTTTTGAAAGCATCCACCAACTGCTTCAATTGATCTTTCATATCAGCAACAGTTGTTTCCAAGTTAGATATCCTGTCCATCAAATCCTGGTATTTTAATCCATCACCTAACTTAATAGGATCAACTGAATTCCCATCAGAGGTGGTTGTATCTGCTTTTGCAAGAGGAAGTATCTCCAAATTTTCATTAGTAGATGCCCCTTGTTCTTGGTTCTGGGGACTTCCATCTGCATCAGTGGTTACCTTAGTGATCTCACCCGTGGTTAACTTGAACTCACCAGTGGATACCTTGATAGATACAGCAGTGGTTGCCTTCAAGAGAGTCTGACTAATGAAACTACTGTCCAAATGTAAATCAGTGGATTTGACATTTGTAATAGCTGCTCCACTTGAAATACCATCAAGAATTTGCTGAAATTCAAGAGGTGTAGCCTCCTCAACTATTTCTGGGTTGGGTAATTGAAAAGGTTCAGACATAGCTATTGTTGAAGTTAAAGTCTCAGTAAAGTGTTCGTGGGAGGGATTGCTATCAGTCTGAATGTCAATAGCTTGAAGCAGTGTTACAAACTTTGGTGGAATAGAAGATGAAGGGATTGCTGTCGAAAGAGACATTGCCCTGGGATAAGGGCTTTTAAGTATACTCTCATATGAGGGTATGACATCATATTGTGGTGTCCCTGTGGATATAACATGTTCCTTTTATGAGGAATCATGAGGAGTTTGGTTTATAGGTTAAGATCTTTCCACATGTTGTGAGGAAGTAGCAACAGTGGTTTGTAGTGACATCTGTGTTGTCACAGGGTTAACCTCTGGGATCTCATCTTCCAGAGGACCTGTTTTGCTGGTTTCGGTGGGCTTTTTGGATTTTGTTTTGGTCTTTTTGAGTTTTGTTGGTGGGGGTTTCACAGCAGTGGTTGTAGTGTTGTGATCACCAAGAGCAGTGGGCTCAGCAACAGAGGTTTGAGGAGTAGTTGTGGACTCATCTAAAAGTTCCTCATTCCCCTCTGCTTCAGTTTTGGAAACATCTGACTCTTTAGCCATAAGGCGAGTAAAAGTTTCAGATGTTAGACTATTCATTTTAATAGCTTTACCTTTTTCAAAAGCTTTTTGAGAAACACGTTTTTATAGGTAGTACCTTAATAGTCTAGGAAACATAAGAAAACCAGCAGTTTTCCCCTTTCTAATTGCAGCAGTTTTCCCCTTTTTAATGTTTTTTAAATTTGCAACCAAATCAACAAACAGTGCTTGGGAGTAGTTAAAATCAGTATTTGTCAAAATTGCATACCCCAATGACTGAATTTTCAAAGGTATTTCATTAAAAGTAGTTTTATTTGAGAGACAGATTAAGAGAGTATGGAACAGGAATTTCGTTGGTGGTGGAAAATTACCTTTAAACATAGTTGCCTGATTCAACTGTCCAGCATATCCCCTCCCAATCAAGTATGTTTGAATCTCATTTTTCGGCAAAGAGGTCTTACCTGCCAAGTCGTTTACCTCAAATGTTGTTGATATGGTACTGGGGGTAATAGCAACCGATTCACCTCCGACTTTTGAAGTTATACTTACGGCCACATTGTTTTGTTCTTCAATATTCGCATTTGCCCAAAAATCGCGAAGCGTCTCTTGGTAAATGGGTGCGTGGGCGGTAAGAATGACCTTATATTTTAATGATGTAAGAACATCAATCATTGAATGATAGAGAGTATTGTTCTCGGTTTTCTCAAAAATAGCCAGGTAGTTATGCAAATTTTTCATCATCAAAGCCATGATCTGAATTGAAAGTTGCGAGAGGTTGACGAAGAAGTGTTGAAGAAGAAGGTGGAAACCGCTCTGATGAATTTTAAACTTGAGACAAAAGTAAAACCACTGTTTGGGGATGAAACAGGGGTTTATAAAGTGAAAAAGTGAATGTTGACGTGTCAGAAGTTACAAAGATCTGATGGCTAACATCTGTCCACGTCAGAACCTCTGCTCTGCTAATGGATGACAGTTGTTTAAAAACCACTGTTGGCCAACAACAGATGTTAGACAACATTAGTAACTCAGCAGTCCTTAGATTAAATAGAACCTATAAGAACACACAATACCCTTCAACAGTGTTTGGAAACCACTGTTGGCCAACAACAGATCTTATGCAACAATAGTAAGTCAGCAGTCCTTAGTTAAACACAGGTTTAGAAAACAATTGTTTTCAACAGACTTTTAGTATAAACAAATAAATTGATATTAAATATCAGCAGCCATTTAATGCAAAACATTTAAAAAATAAATTTTCCTGGGAAAACTATAAAATTAAATATCAAGAAACTGAAAGGATAAATTTTAAACATCTGCCATAAAAAATAAAAAAAAACTCTTCATTTAAACACCAACAATAATCTACATGGCAAACAAAGGCTACTACCACTTCAATGGACACAAATGTTGTAAACAGTGGTAAATCAACAGTCGCTAGGATAAACAGCACTTATTAAAACAGACAATACCTTTCAGCAGTGAATAAATTTTTATCCAAACAGAAGTTGATTCAAAACATCAACAAATACTATGAAAACACTGATAATCAATTTTAAATTGATTTTATATATTAAGACTTATGATTATGATGCAATAATAACCTAAAAAAACATTGTTGATGGAGTTTTCCAATATTTAAAAAAAATAGCTATTTTTGAGAGTTTTTTCCAATATTTAAAAAAATAGCTATTTTTTAAGAATGGAGTTTTGATGTTCTGAAGACATTTTACAAAGATCTGTTGAGCAATAACAGATGTTCAGAACTTTTATTGTGTTAATCGTTGACAATTCTTTGGAAACTGCTGTAGAGAATAACAGATGTTCGCAACAGTAGCAACTCAACCGTTGTTACAAAAACAGAAATTATGAGAACAGACAATACCTTTAAACAGTGGATGAATCTTTTGCCAAACAGATGTTTCCAACAGACTTTTAAAGATTTTTGTAAATTTTTTTCAAAATACCTATTTTTTAAGATTGTTCAGAACTTCTATTGTGTTAATGGTTGACAATTCTTTGGAAACTGCTGTTGGGAATAACAGATGTTGGCAACAGTAGGAACCTCAACATTTACAATAGCAGGTATCAACACTAACAACTGTTGATGCTCAAATTAGTAAAAATAAAATGCTCTACAAAGATTAATAAAATTAAAATTTACATATCACATATGACGATAGATCAACAATTACATTGAGAACTGAACAACGAAATTTAATAATCTTCAACTCTTGAACAGTAGCCCTATCCTCATATACTTGATCCGCAACTTGCTTGATAAAGCGATACTTTAAATCATAAGAACCTACAGAAGGGCATGATGACATTTTTAACTTGTATATTTCTTCAAGTCTTCTTTAAAAGAAGGATATAATGGTAGTAAAACGTGATGAAAAGCTTCTGCACTGTTTTTGAAGTCTGGAGTGCAGAAAGACATCACCATCAGGTTTCTGGACACTTGGTCTCTCGTAAACAGACCAAGATGCAGTCCATCAAAACACCTCTTCAGCTCTATCCTCATATACTTGATCCTCAACTTGCTTGATAAAGCGATACTTTAAATCATAAGAACCTACAGAAGAGTATGATGACATTTTTAACTTGTATATTAAATACAAGAAAACCTTGAACAACATCGGCGCTTCATGAAGTACTCCACTTTCTGCACTCCAGACTTCAAAAACAGTGTAGAAGAACTCCCCACTGCTCGCTCGGAAAAAACAAAGCTGAAATATATCAACACCTTAAAATAAATATTATCAACATATATCAACAGTTTAAAAGAATCCACAAACCTAAAATAACCCGCAACTGATTGTTTGAATTTTAAACAACTCTGATTAGGCTAAAATATAAATCGAAATTTAGAACAGATCGGTTCAAATTTTAAGATTCAAAATCAGGGAAGAAAACATACCCTCAACGATGTTGCAACAATGACGTTGGAAAAATTACGCGAAGTACAAAAAGCTGTAATCGAAGATGAACAGACTGAATATGCAAATTTGGAATCCTGTAAAAGGAGAAAACCAAGTGACATAAGAAAAGCCGAGGTCACACGTTGGTGTGTGAAACAGAGCTTCAATGAAACAATGATGTTGGAACAATGATATTGGAACAATGGTATTAAAAGGATTTTAATCGAAGATTAACCGGCTCAATCATGAGAGCTATGCATTTTAGTAAGAGAGATATGATCGCAAATATAAAGGAGAGAGATAAATTGAAATTTGAATGTGGAGCCAAATTCACATATGTTATTTATAGGGAGCCAGATTCATATGTAGTTTGAATTTTTAATTTGGAGCCAGGATTTTAAATTTTGAATATGGGTAGAGGTTTGAAGTGTTTTTACAAACAGCTGACCATTTGTAGATGTGGGCAGATGTTTAAAAATTAAAGTGATTTTCTAGAATGTGGGCCAGACCTTTGAAAATAAAAGTGATTTTATATATTAAGGATTATGATGCGATAATGACATAAGAAAAGTCTTGTTGGACAGCCTCTATGGCTGTCGCCTCTGTTTTTCTTATGTCACTTGGTATTCTCCTTTTATAGAAAGTATAAATTATATATTTATGGTGAAGAGCCATGAATAGTATATGTCCTTTCATATTTTAATAATTTTTTAATCATCTTTTTTCCTTTTTACACATATTTTCTTTATCATTTAATTTTATATTTTTGTAATTAACTTACGTTCGTTAAATTTTTCTAAAATAACGTTTGTTTTACATTATTATTTGTTTCGTTTCGCCACAACCCACGACTTCAAAAAACCTATATATTTATTTAAAGTGGTGGTGAATAATACTTGCTATTTTTAAGAATTTTTCTTAGTTTTAGTAATATATTATTTTTTATTTAATTTGAATATTTAATAGTAAAAAGTAATTGATAATTGTTAGGTATATGTTTTTTTAATTTTTTATTAGTAGTTATTTATTTATTTTTTAATTTGTTTTAGTAATAACTTGCGTTCTTTAAGTTGTTAATAAAATGTAAATCCGTATCTATGTTTATTTACTTTTTTAGCATTCCAAATTAGTGGTCCGTGCGTTGTGAAAGTACATTACCGCGACATTGGATCGATATCAGTTCGCTTCGTTACTATTACTCCCGAAATCGCAGCGAAAGGCGTGCGTGAAGGTAACGTCATAGCATAACAAGCATAAGATTAAGCAAGCACTAAATGAAATAAAATTTTGATACCAATCAATAAAAGTTTACAAATCCAAAGTCATTGTTTAAAACAAAATTTCGTGTTTAATCACGAAAGAGTTGTGTAATAAACAAAAATCTTCAAAAGTGGTATCCATGTAATGCACATGCTTGTGTTTAATCACGAAAGAGTTGTGTAATAAACAAAAATCTTCAAAAGTGGTATCCATGTAATGCACATGCTTGCGTAAAATCCAGTTCCATGACAAAGTTAAGTACCTAAAAAACATTGTTAAAAGAAATTGATCCGGTTCCATGACAATGTTAACTACCTAAAAAGCATTGTTAAAAGTAATCGATAAGAAAATTAAACATAACCTAGTTTTTTTTACGTCGCGCGTTGCGGCGAAACTGAGCAAATGATAATGTAAAACAAACGTGATTAAAAAATAAAACATGTTGTTTAGAAAGCCAAACCATTAGAACGCTTTAGTTTGTCGTCGACCGTTTTATTATACCAATTAAATACTTTATTTTGAGTACAACTTCGGTTTTAACAAAACTTATAACGGAATGTTAGAGAAAAAATCAAGCACAACTACGTACTTAAGATTTTAGAAAAAAAGTTATAAACGTAAATAATTAAAGAATTATCAAATTAATCTAATGGATAAATTAATATATGTTAAAAAAGAGAAAAATTAAAAAATTGGTAAAGGAAATATATGGTTTAAAAAAGAAAAAAAATTAAAAATATGTAATTAAAAGTAAATATAATAATAAACTATTATAATATATTAAATAAAAAACCATATATTATTATAAAAATAAAATTGCTATTCATCGTGTTTTATCAACAATATATATAATATATATAATATATAAATATATAATATTTTATTAACAACAACTTAAGAAGTGTGAAAATTTATTAAGGTGACTAAACATAATCATTTATTAAATTGACCCTCCTCTTTTAAACTTCTATATATATATAAAAATAAAGTTAATATTTATTGTGCTTTATCAATAAGGGAAAAGATCAAATAGGAAGTTAATTTTCGCTAGGAAGGATAGGAAGCCATAGGATTATGACATGTGACAAATTTTAAAATAAAGAGAAAGGGTATTTTAATCAATCCAACTCCTTCTTCTTCCTTTTTCAAAACCCAGTAAATTCAAAAACCCACCATCTTCAACTATTTCTTCACTTTCTATCTCAATAATCACTACATTATAGTGCGATTTTCATCACCAATCAATGATTCAGAACCCGATCAACGTGTTCTTCAGCTTTTTTTGAAGAAAACCCAGTTTAATTTCATAAAAAAATCTCGTTTTTTCCGGTGATTTTGGAGATAATCACTCGATTCGTTTGATTCGAGCGTTGATAAGTGTTTCTATCATTCAAATTTTGTCAATTGATGAAGAAATCGGCTTCGATCTATGTAAGAAATTCTTTAATTTCATTTTCACGATCTGGGTTTTTTATTTAGTCATTGCGTTTTACGATCTTTGCGGGGGTCCGGGGGCGGCAGCCCCCGGTAGCGGGGTCCCAGGGGCGGCAGCCCCTGTACTAAAAATGCATCAGAAAAATTAATTTTCCAGAAATTGGCTCATTTCGAAGACAGTAATTCGTAGACAATTCAGACAGTTCACAGTGACAGACAGTTTTATGTGTCCATTGCGTTTTAGAAATGAGTCATTTTTAAGTGTTTTCTGACCATTGCGTTTTTCATATAAGACATTTCTTTGTGTTTTTGGTGCATTGCGTTTTAGGTAAAACACTTTTTTATGTGTTTTCTGGCCATTGCGTTTTAGAAAACAGACATTTTAAGTGTATTCTGGCCATTGCGTTTTACAAATAAGTCATTTCTTTGTGTTTTTGGTGCATTGCGTTTTAGGTAAAACACATTTTTATGTGTTTTCTGGCCATTGCGTTTTACAAATAAGACATTTCTATGTGTTTTCTGGCCATTGCGTTTTACAAATAAGTCATTTCATTGTGTTTTTGGTGCATTGCGTTTTAGGTAAAAACACATTTTTATGTGTTTTCTGACCATTGCGTTTTACAAATAAGAGATTTCTATGTGTTTTCTGGCCATTGCGTTTTACAAATAAGTTATTTCTTTGTTTTTTGGTGCATTGCGTTTTAGAAAAATGTCATTTTTAGGGTTTTTTTTTCATTGCGTTTTACGTAACTGGTGGTTTTTCTATTGCGTTTTACGCAACTGGGTTTTAAATTTTTTTTTTTAAATATAGAAATAGTATACTCGTTTTAAAGATAAAAAAACGCTCGTTTTTTTGGTGCAATTTTTATAAAAAATAATGTCGTATGAAAGAGTTATTAACGTTTAAAAAATGGGGGGGAATTGGAGGAGAAAGAAACTATTGGCTTGGATTGACTAGAATGCCCTTGAACAAACTCACGCGCCTCTTTTCTTACTTTCAATTTTCCTGATTTAATCTTAGCCCTTGATTAACTTAATGGATGGTCAAGATCACTTCCTATCCTTCCTAGCCAAATAAACTTCCTATTGTATCTCCACCCTTATCAATAATATATATAATATTCTATTAACAACAATTTAAGAACTGTGAAAATTTATTAAGGAGATTAAACATAATTATCTATTAAATTGACCCTCCTCTTTTAAACTTCTATATACTTATATAGGAAAATGTCCTCTATTCATTTTCTTACTAATTTGTAGAGGTGTATAAAGTTGGTTCCATTCATTACATAGGTTTAATCACAATCATAATTGGACTTCGGTTACGGGAATTACTTAACCATAACCATAATTGATTGTCGGATAAGTATGATCCGGTTAACCATCAATTATGAATTGGTTTCAGTCATTTTTGGTTAATTGTCCAGTCCAATTTATATTTTTTGCTTTGTTTAAATTGAAAATGGTCCGCTTATGGTGTTTTATACTTGATTATACTTGGAAATACGCATGGCTTGTGTCAATAAGATAATCTAAATCATTTTATTAAAAAAATGAAGAACAAATCTATAAATTTGCAAAATATGAAACGAACTACGAAACCTGAACGATCTCTATCAGTTTCTTGAAACTTGAAACTAGGGGTGTTCAAAAAACTCGTGGCTCGCAGCTCGCTCGAAAAAAGCTCGAAAAAGTTCGGCTCGAAATTGGCTTGGTTGTAAACGAGTCAGCTCGGCTCGGTTTGTAAACGAGCTGAGCTCGAGCTTTGCCCGGCTCGGCTCGTGAGCTGGCTCGATAAGGTTTACATCCTTCATTTTTTTGTCCCACAATGCTTAGAAAACAAAAACTAAGGGAGTATCTCCCCTATAAAAGAAGGTAAAGATAATGTACAAAGTGAATTAACTATTTATACTTGCATATTTAGCCATATGGTTAAATTAAATGGCAATTATGGTCCTTGGTCTATGAAGAAATTCATTTTTAAGAGCTTTTTAAGTAGTAAATTTTGCAGTTCTTTGTTAGTTTGAGCTAGATCGAGCCGAGCCGAGCTAGCTCGAAATCTAATCGAGTCAGGCTCGAGCCTCAAATCTCAACTCGTTTTGAGATTCGAGCTCGAGCCGAGCCAGCTCGAATCGAGTTCAAGTCGAGCTCGAGCTGTGTCTAGCTCGGCTCGACTCGGCTCGTTTACAGCCCTACTTGAAACACAAGATATGATTTATAGAAAAAACAATTGCAGTTAAGACTTCATAACCTGATTACCAAGTAACAATAAACATTTCAAGCGATTAAAAAAATAAAAACATATTGTTTACCAACGTGAATTATATATTTTAGAAGTTTGATCCAGTTTAGTTTCGATTAATTTGGCTATGGAAGATTTCTTAACTGTAACCAATTGGTTTGGACGGTTTTCGAGTAATTTCGGTTAATTTTCAGTTAACGGTTCAACTTTTGATTGTGGTTCGATCAAAGTTCCTTTATTAACATCCTTTCATCTAGTTGAATCCCATTTTCCATCGTTGACTTTTAAGTCTAACATGACAAAGGTACTACTATGTCATAACTAACTATACTTTTGTCATCTATACCTTATAATAAAACAAAACAAACTTATGCCACTTGGTATATTCTTACTCCTATTATTGCCACCTGGCATTCTATTATTCTGTACTGAATCAATTTGAGCGGTAAAAGAAAAACACGCTCTCCTCGTATTCACAGTCTCAATCCACCGCCTTTTTCTGCTCCACTCTGTATTCCTTTTTTTCCTTTCATCCGCCTCTATATCCAGAAACCCTAATCTCCATTCTCTCTTCTCTTCTCCCTCTTCGTCGCCTTTCATCTTCTTCTTTTGTACGTTGTTTAGGGTTTTACAAAAATATAGATTCAACAAACAACGCAGAGTATGAATCTGAGGAAGGAAAGACCGATCCTTTTCTTGGTCTATTCTATTTTTCTTCTCTGATCAATCTTCTAATAGGTATTCTGATTTAACTTTTTCACTTTGTCAGTATTAGTTTTGTTTTCGTATTTCGATTGATTGTTTTAAGAATTTTGAGGGATTTGTTATCGCTTTATAGTTACAACCAAAGTGTTTTCTTGAATCTTTTGTAGTCAATTGTTTGAAAGTTTATGTTTTCACTAAACACTCATGTTCTTGAGAACCCTAATTTTTTTCTGTTTGATGATACAGGTTGAATATCATGTGATTTGATACCGGTGGGATGTCACAATAACACAGATTAATCGTTGCTTTGTTTTAGGGTTTCACATTTTATTATATGAGATCGAGTGATGGTATTTTGTTTTTCATCATTATTAGGGTTTTAGATTTCGCTACAGAACGCAGATTTCATTCGTTGAACACCAATTTCTTTCACAACTGGGTTTTATCATGAGGTTTCTTTTAGCTGGTAAAGTTTTAGATTTTACTATGTTAGTTGTTTGGTTCCCTTTGTTTGTTAATTCCATCTGATATCTTTTTTCTATTAACTATTTTTAAAAATATCATCTCGCAAGTAAGTGTATAAGTTTTTATGTATAAATGTTTTATAAGCTCTTTGGTTATGACTCTTTTTAATACACATCTATATAATAAATTGCACATTTGTGATCAGGTTTAAATGTGTAGAAACGGTGACGAGGAGTAGGGCACCGTTGGAATTAGGGGTTGTTTATGTCAAATCGGTGACAGGTTGTGAGATCAATGTGCAATTCCAATAGTCAGAGTTCTTATACTCACTTAGTTTCTCTTCATCGATTGTATTGCCAAATGATTCAATATCTTGAATTGGGTTGTGTTTTTGTAGGATGCTTACGGGGAAGATGGGTCTTGATTCATAAAGATCTTCAAGTGGTTACCTTGCTATTGGAGAAGTTGAAAATGCAACTCTTCATTATATGAAATGCTATCTTTTTGTAGAAGTGAAAGACGCTCAAGGCTTCATGTTGTGATAAAGAAAATGTAAAGAGGGGTCCTTGGTCTACCGAAGAAGATGCAAAACTCAAGATTCGCATTGAAAACTATGTTACTAGATGTAACTGGATTGTTCTCCCTCACAAAGCTGGTAATTTTGTTTTTAAGTTTTAAATAGAAAATACAAAGTAACTATATTTAGTTTGATTATGATTCAGATATATTGAAAAGTCTAATAATGAAGCATAAATAACACCAACACACATTTGTTCCTCCACATGTATGGTTTGGTCATTGTGAACAAGAGAAGGATTCCACATAGAAAGTGGTTTAAACATGCTTTTTTTTTCGTATGGGTCAAAACAGAAAAGAGTTGATGTGTACACTTTTAGTTTTCTCGGTTATAGTATTTTTTTATTTTTTTTCCTGTTGTGTGTTTGATGAGTTGTGTTTGTATGGTTAATCATCGCCTGGTTACAATGCTAACACTTTTCGTCGGAGATGATTGGAACAGATGGCGTCAATGTTAAGATGGTTTGGGTGTGGAAGATCTGGTTACTTTTGTCGGCGGTAACAATTAGCAAGGGTGATTCAACTCATTCAGTCGGCGCTATGGTTACTTCTGTCGTTTTCATCTAATATAAAAAGCAGGTATACTTCTTTTGTTGATCGTTTAAGATTGCTATTTTGTTTTAGGCTTATTTCTTATTTATATTCAATTTGTTGTCTTTTGCAGCTGATTCTTAATGTTTATGATTAGTATAATCCCCATTTCTGGAGTTACTTTATGATTAGCATAATAACTGTTACGTGTTTTGAACATTGAAAGCTGTTGTTAGTCCTTTTTTGTGTTATAATAGAGGTTGTTATTCCTATTTCAGGATTATTAAGTGTACGTGTTAATACGTTATCTATATTACAAACAAAAAAAGTGGTAACTAGGCGTGACAACGGACTGGGTATTGGTCCGGGGGGAGGGGGGGTTGATAATCTCAATTCCATACCCGATTGTAAAACTATATCTCATTCATGGTCCCACAAAATTAACCATCATATACTTTAGTTATTATATTCAAGTCTTAAATCTTATGTTTTCTCTGCAGATTTCAAGATCCATTGGTGATGTATACTTAAAAAAAGGTTGAATTCAATCAGGCACCTTTATATGCAAGGTTCCGCCTTAGTGAACCGTTCAAAAGACCGATATTTATCTCGAATCCATCTGTTTCGGTGCACCAGTTGTAGCCACCTGATCGATTTATCATATTTGCTTCAGATGGCCTCTGGGAGCACCTTACTAACCAAGAAGCCGTTGACAATGATCAAAATCACCCACGCTTCGTAAGATGCTTAACTCAAAAAACACCATATACGTTTCTACTTTACCATGTTGCTTTTCACCTCTTCTTTTTGTTATTTGTTATTTGGTAGTTGTCTACTTATATTTTTTTAGTTTCTATTTTTTTTTTTGGAGTTGGTGGTTTATCTGGAAGCAACCTTTCTCTACCCATACGGGTAGAGATAAGGTCTACTTACATCCCACCCTCCCAAACTGTTATAGTGATTTTGCTATTTATATTTTTATTTACATAATTTATAGGAAAAGAATTTCAAATGTGTAGGATCAATTACAGATTACATTCAAGGGAGACCATGGCACTACAAAGGTTACACTAAGTGAAACTAAAAACTAACACCAAAAGACATCACACTCGCATGCAAAAATAGTTTGGTTTTAATTTGTTGCTGCTCTTGGCCGGGAAGTCCCCGTATGAGAATGATGTTTTGTGATCTTCGGCTCATATGTAGGTAGGTGAAATAGAACAAAAATCATGTGAATCAAAAGAGAAAATTAGTAAATAAATGCTTCACCTGTACCGAAAAACTCTACTCATTGCTTAACTAGGATAGGTACTAAAGCGGGGATACCGAATACGAAAATGTAACACTGACTTTTACCAATATCGAAAATGAAAATGTAATACCTGTAACGATATATGTCAGTCGGTACGGTATCGGCACAATACTGATACCGTACCGGTAATTAGGAAAAAATTGCATCCCTATTAACTGGTATATTTTTTTTGGAAGTCTTACTTATTTTTGTTTCACATCTTTTTTTATGATTAGTGCGTCTATGCAAACAAAGCTCACATGTTCACGACAATCGTTTTGGGCTTTGCTTTCTCATCCATCTTCATGGTAAGCATTCAATTTAAACAATTATCTTAGTTTAAACAATTATCTTGAATAAGCGAAATGCTTTTTTGTAGTACTGCTCTTTCATAGATTTTTTATGTTGGTCCTAACTTGTGGTACGAATATTAACATCTATTATAGCAAAGGCATCACTATGTTAGAATTTGATAAAGATTGCAGGGTACATGTTAGTATTTGGTTGCAAATGAGTTTTTATTTTTCTTGCATTGGGCCAAAACAATTGATGTGGAGGGTCAAATTCTTATTGAAATTGATGGTCAGGGATCATTTGTTCCAGCACAAGGTATCGAATTCTTAACCAATAAATATTTGGATTGAATGTTATGTTGGGTTATAGGTTGCTAAAAATCAATAATGTATTTTGATTAAAGAGAAGACTTTAAATAATTCATTGACTAAAAATGTGGGCCCCATGCATAAATTACGGTTTATAAACTTCCTAGATGTTTTCTTTGACATAGGACTCTTGACCAATTACAGCCACCACTTCCTAGCATTGCTGATTTGGTGTTGTGTCCGTCGCTTGCCACAGTGTCAAATGTTGACTACATCGGAAGAACAGGTCTTCGATTGAGGGTACTCTACACGGATCGTTGATATGACCATGGTTCTTTGATGGTCAAATATAGTCTCCGAGGGTCAGGTAGCATATTCCGATCAGGTCTACGGAAGGTGAGGTATTGTTGAGTCCTTTTAGTTTGATTTTGACAAATGATTGTTCTTTTTCCTTTTTAACTTTGCTATGATAGGTGTTAATTGTTTGTTTTGTTTATGTATTTTCCAATTTATAGTTATTGTTTGGTTGACAAAGTCTTTAAATAGGCTATTAACAGAGGTGCCAAGATTCAGCATATCATTTCTTCAATGTGAGGTCATTTTTACCATTTTTTTCATCAATTTAATGCCTTTATATGTGACAAATGAATTCGTGATGTCTAATGTGAAAATGTTCGATGAAATACCTATTGATATTTTTTTCCTTTTTAATTTAATTATTATTTTTCTATATTTTGATCCAAGTTTTCAACCAATTCGATGAGATGCGCCTCTTAGTTTTTTATTGTTCTTTAATTTAGCTATTAAATTTTTTATTAAGTGTTGATCCAACAATGAAACATGTTTCGATGAAATGCCTCTTTGAATCGTTTTATTCTTCTTTTTAAGAGGCGATTATTGATTTCTATATGCTTTTGTGATGAAGACACACAAGGGCTCCAAAGAAAAGCAAAAACAAATAATTTGAGTTGAAGGACTGGTGAGAAAAGGCCAAAGTCAAATGTCAAAAGTGAGAAAGTTAATTACACATCTAATTTATTGGTGCATAGGTAACGGGGAACATTAGCTTTGGTGGGTGGGTGTTTTGGTGTGAGTTAGGAATAACGTGATGCGTTGCTACTCGAGATAATTGAAGGTGTTAATACGATTTGGATAGTTCGATTCGCAGGGTTGTTTTGGTTCATGTGGTGTATTTCTTTTCTTTTCTTTCGGAGGTATTGGAGTATTTTCTGTATGATTTAAGAAACAACTAGGTTGGCTCAATTTTGACTGGTTGGTCCGCATTAGTTCTTTTGGCAGAATGACATGACTTAGCAAAAGATAGCATGGGTCATCATGAGTTAGGAAGCTAAGTTCAAGACGGCTCGGATGAAGATGTGCTAAGCGGTGGTCACTGACAAAGGCCCAAGTTTTGCAGAGGGTTCAGGGGCATTGGTAAGAAGGCCGGGAACCAGAAGGCAATATTACCTTATCAGTGAGATGAAGGATAGAAGGCGAGAAATAAAATAATGGTAGATAGTACACAATATTATTCAAGAGTACAATGTAATATTTAGAGACTTATAATTTTTGCTTACTTATTATGAATTCATTGTAATTTAATATTGGCAAATTGGAAAATAATAATCCCACCATTGTGAAATTGGCCAATAATAATCCCAAGTCAGGAATTAGCCAATAATAATCCCACCTCGTCCATTTTTGGAAAATAATAATCCACAGTCACTAAACGACAAAAGTGCCACGTCAGCATTTGGAGTATTATTTTCCAAAAATGGACGAGGTGGGATTATTATTGGCTAATTCCTGACTTGGGATTATTATTGGCCAATTTCACAATGTTGGGATTATTATTTTCCAATTTGCCTTTAATATTTACTTAACTAATGGAATGTTTCTTTCATTTAAAAGTAACATTATTAAAGAATATAATTTACTTTAAGATCACCCGTGTAACACACGGGTACTTAGACTAGTTTAACATAAATAATAACTTGATTAGTTACCATTCGGGTTTCCCGAGTTTCATTTTTTTTAAAGGTAATTTTCATTAAAAAACGGCCGGCCTGACTAAAAAACCAGGACCGCACCACCCAAAACTATAACATATACATCGGGTAATTACCCCATTCCTTCCAATCTAAATCCCTATACTTGGATCTGTTTTTTAACCAAAAAAACTATACGATTTTACCGCTCCCACAATCTCTGTCCATTCCCTTTTACCATTAGAAAAAACCTTCTCATTCCTTGCTTTCCAAATTAACCAACAAGCCGTAATAACTATCCCGCGAACAATCTCCTTGGTTTTAGCACCCCCCGTGGCTTTGAACACCTCCATCAAATCCTTGAAACTAAATGCAAAAATCTGAGGGATCTTGGACCAGACACTTATGCCATTCCACACTCTAAGAGCGACCGCACAGCCAGTAAAGAGATGATCAACGGTTTCCGTCGCTTCTCCACAAAGAGCACACTCGTCCGACCCGACTAGAATGTTTCCCCGAAGTAAAGCTTCTTTGGTAGGAATTCGATCAAGTCCCGCTCTCCAGGCAAAGATTTTACATTTATACGGAAGCCAATTACATCCTTTAACCAGACACACCGGATTCTGATTCGGCCGCACCATAGCCAAATCCTTGAAGGATTTGGTGGAGAACAAACTCGACTCGTTCGCAGACCACTTCCACTTATCCTTTGAAGAAGATAACTCCACTTCCGATAGCACACTAAGACAATCGGCCAACTCACTAATCTCCGAATCCGTCGACGGCGCTCTAATCCAGTTCCACACGACCGTGCTACCCCCCATCCTGAACACGTTGATTCACCAAACAATTTTTATGTTTCTCGATCGCAAACAAATTCAGCCATCTATACATTAGAGGAAAGTCTCCGAGCCAAAGATCAATCCAAAACCGGATACTACCCCCATCCCCTACAACCCCTTTAATTAGAATAGAAATACTCTTGCCATTAAGCAAAAGTTTAGATTCCATTCTAACAATGTTCAACTACACACCCGTCATACCTTGCTTAGATGGAACACACGACCACCTTCTTCGACTACCGTGGACAGCCAAAACCACCCTTCTCCATAAACTATCTTCCTTCGTTTTGAACCTCCACACCCACTTGGTAAGAAGAGCCTCATTTATCGTTCTTAATCTACTAATACCGAGACCGCCACATTCTTTAGGCAAGGAAACAACATCCCAAGCCACCCAATGAGTTTTTCTTATCCCCACCGAACCTCCCCATAGGAAATTTCTCATAAGAGATTCCAACTTGTCTAAGACTTTGGAAGGAGCTTTAAAAATAGATAAAAAATAAATAGGAAGACCCTCCAAAACTGATTTAACAAGGACAACCCTCCCCCCTATGGATAGGGTTTGGGCCTTCCACGAGGCGAGGCGACTTTTGAACATCGACACAATCGGCTCCTAATTAGACACCTTATTCATATTAGCACCAAGAGGAATCCCCAAGTATTTAAAAGGAGCATTCCCTTTGATACATCCCAACAAATCCGCCATACGAGAAATATCACTGTCATCCACCCCTACCCCCATAAGACTAGATATATGAATATTGATTTTGAGGCCCGAGCAAGTATAAAAAACCCTTAAAATTCTGGCCACCGCTAAGATATTATCCTCCTCCCATTCTCCTATAATAAGAGCATCGTCCGCATATAAAAGATGTGAAACCACCGGACCTCCATTAGCGAGATTTACACCTTTAAGTCTCCCAATCTCACAAGCTCTAGAAATCAGACAAGAAAGAGCTTCCATCACAATGAGGAAAAGAAAAGGAGAGAGCGGATCACCTTGCCTCAAGCCTTTATGACATTGGAACTCAAAAGTAGGGGACTCGTTAACCAAGACGGACGATCTAGCCGAGGATAGCACCCCCTTAATCCATTTACACCAAACCTGAGAGAACCCCATTTGAGCCATAACATCGACAACAGAACCCCAGTTTACATTATCATCAACTTTCTCAAAGTCAATCTTAAAAATAAAAGCTTTCTTCCCCGATTTTCTCAACCAAGACCAAATCTCGCTTAGCATAAGGGGGCTATCAAGGATAAATCTACCTTGGACAAAGGCCGACTGCGAATCCGAAATGACTTTGCCAATGTACTTCTTCAAGCGGGAGGCTAACACCTTTGATATAACTTTGCTGATGATCCCAATTAGATTAATGGGCCGGTAATCTCTCATGCTTAATGGGTCTTTCAATTTGGGAATAAGAGTGATGAAAGACGAGCTACAACCCTTATCAATAGTACCTGACTCAAAGAAGAGACACATACTCTCTTTAAAATCATCTTCAAAATACCTCCAAAAAAGCTTCAGAAATTTAAAATTAAAACCGTCTGGACCAGGAGCTTTATCAGACCCACACTCAAACACAGCCTCTTTGATTTCCTTGGAAGAAAATTGCCCTGAGATAGCATCAGCATTCTCTTCCGATAATCTTTTCACCCCATGACAAATAACTCCAGGTCTAGATTTAACTTTCTTAGAGAAATGACTTCTAAAGAACCCGAAAATTTCTTTCTTAATGAGCTTAGGATTGGTGACCCACTTGCCGTCAATATGCAAACCCGGAATACCATTGACACATCTTCTATTATTAATCAACCTATGAAAAAAAGCGGAATTCTCGTCCCCTTCTATAGCCCACCGACAACGCGACCTTTGTTTTAAATCCATAGCTTCAAAACGACCAATCTCACAAATGTTTTTAAGACATTCTGACTTAATCCATACCTCATCTTCAGACAGTCCCTATCCTCACATAGCACATCAAGCTGCTCCAGTTCTTCTTTGTTTCTCATGAGCTCCTCCTTGTCTTTAGCAATCAACTCACTTCTCCAACTCTTTACTTTATTTCTAATGTGTTTAAATTTATTCGATAGAACCACATCCGGCCGATCCCCAATTTTCTTATAAGTCACCACCGCGTTCTCCAACACACTTTCGAATCCCTCTTTTTCAATCCACGAGTTGAAGAATCTGAAAGGTTTGGCACCGAAATTCTTACTATCAACAACTAATAATAGTGGGCAGTGATCCGAGTGCACTCTAGGAAGAGCTCTAAGACAAGCATCCGGCCAAGCATTAAAAAAATCTTTAGACACCAAGACCCTATCAATTTTGCTCAACTTATTGGAATTCGGAGCTAAAAACGTGAACTTGCGATCCCTAAAATTGTATTCAACCAACCCTGTCGAATCAATGAACCCATTAAACTCTCGATAGCACAAGAACTGTTGAAAACAGAATTTTTCCTCTCACTCGGGGACCTGACGGCATTGAAATCACCCAACAGAACCCATTGGCCAGACCCCACACCTATAAACTCTTAAAGGGAATCCCACAACATTTTTTTAGCCTGAACACGATGCGGAGCGTATATGTTAATAATATTCAGAGGTTGATTACTACCCACCAAACTACCCTGTAAAGCTAGAAAGTGTCTCTGTTTTGTCACACCCAACAAGCGAAAAACCGAAGCATTCCATAAACAAATTAAACCCCCAGACCTTCCCGACGCCCCCACAACTTCCATAGAAAAATCCTTACTACCCCAAAACTTAGAAGCATACTCCGAACTGACCTCTTCAAACTGAGTCTCCTGAATAGCAATAAAACTCACCTTATTTTCTTGTCTCAAATTCTTTATCCACCCTGCTTTACAGTCTGAACCCAACCCTCTGATGTTGATTGATAAAAAATTCATATCTTCTTATATCGAATACCTTCTTCCGAAATAATCTCCAAAACTAGAACCTGATGCTGACCAAGTTCCACTCCCACCTCCCGCCCCAAAGCAATAGTGTTCTCCGCTTCTCTTCTGATCAGTTCCTCTAAGGAAAAAGGATCGGATCCCAAATCCATTACCGGTTCGTTACCCTCTGAATGAACCTCCACCGAAGTGGATTCCAAAACGCATTCGGCCTGAACTCCAACTACCTCTTGAACCTCGACATTAAGATCCAAAGGATTCTCCACGTGATCATTCCTAATATCAGTAAAACTATCATTACATGGGCCAGTCGTTTCTTTTTCACCTAGTGGATAAGACCACTGCTCCTCCATTCTTCTCCTTTTCTTATATTTGGGTTCCCCTGATTTACTTCCTGAAAAAGCTTGGGCATGGGACTTGGTATAATGACTTTTCTTGTGGACCCTTGCCATCTTAGGGGGCCCAGCAGCCTTACTATTGAATATTGACCCAACACCCTCTTTGAAATACAGATTATTATTACCACCTATCCCCAAGGAAACTGGGAAAGAGCTACTGCACCTAGGAGATTGAGCCGATACATTATCATCCACACCAATTCCAAAGTCAGCGCCACCTTCACCCAACTGCTCCCCTGCCTTCTCGTCACTCTCCTCATTCAACAGAGTTTCACCTACCGCCAGACCTACCGGTAGCACCGATACCGACCCAACCTTTCCATCAATCTCTTTCACCGGTGTCTTCTCCTCCTCCCATTTATCCTCACAATTAATACAATCCGGCACCCATTCCCCTGACTCTTCAGACACCCACACTATAAACTTCCTATTCTTCCAAACTAAGGTTACCGACTCGTTGACACTTTCACCTTCACCAACTAAAACACCAACCAAATCCTGAGAAAGATCATTGGACTCCACCGATATAGAAGAAGCATGCACGACTTTTCCGAACAATCTGGCCACTGAATCAAAAACCTCGTTTTGGAGTAGATGTAGCGGGACCCCCAAAATTTTCAACCAAGCTAAACGTTCAAGCGGGAGAACTTGCCCGATCCAAACCTCTTTCCAGGAAAACCACTTATCCACATTAGGGTTAGAATCCTTGAAATTGAGCATTTCCTCAACATCCACGAAAACAAGAAGCATATAGAGACCTCCCACATATTTTAACTTGATCGATGAACAACTGGCAGCAACTAACAGTTTGTCAAGATTAACAAGAGTATCAAGATCCACTGTTCTAACAATAAGACTCCTATTCACCCATTCCTCAAACGGTTTCACAAACTCAGATACTTCAACCTTCTTCATAACCGAAGAAACATGTTTCGAGCCTCCTACAAGCATATCTCTATAAGTCGTTCCCAAGTGGAAGGAAGGGACCAGCATCAAATGATTAGTCTGACCACCACCAGAGGACCCACTATGAACCTTAGCCGCTTTCCCATTACCCAAAACGTTCGGCCTGAGATCCTTATTCTCCGTGGCGAATCTCGCCACATTCACTTTAAGAGAAAAGTTACCCATCTTCACAGACTTTAAGTTAGCAACCAACTCCTCCAAGTTCCTGACCCCAACGAAGGATACGAAACCAAACCTGTTACCCAGTTTATCTCTTTTCCTGGCAATGTAAACTCCCACCACTTCCCCATGAGCACAGAAAGCATCCCCGATGTCCTTCGAACTACACCCATCCGGAAGGTTTGTGACGAAAAACTTCACAAATTTTTGCCCTACGGAACCCATAACGACCAAGCCTCACTAACCGAAAGGACCGAGCTTTAAAAGGTTAACAGGATTCGAAACGATCTAGCTAAACTATACAAGATAGCCGCGATCGCATCAGACCTACTAAGCAATCAAGGGCAGAACTTCGGCTAGGGCACCACGAAAAAGAAAACACAGACCCGGAGAGCGGATGGAAAGACGAACAGAACAGGCTAGCGAGAAAGGAAAAGCCCAGAATTCACAAATGAAAAGAAAACCGAGATCCTTACCCGCTAAACTGAGGGGTTCATCCTCGTCGAGCACCACCGGCGGCTGTAGGGTTTTTGATCCTTACCCGCTAAACTGAGGGGTTCATCCCGAGTTTTATTTAACAAAGTAAAAGAAAGGATTTGAAAGGATGTAAAAAAAAAAGTCTGTGTGTTTCTGAAATTTTTTAAGGATGAAAATAGAGAGAAATGAAAGGAAAAAAGTTTTAATACATAAAAGGGCAAATGTCATAAAAATAGCATACTTTCCTTTTTGTCTCGTAAAATTCCTCTAACCATTTTTTATACATAATAAACAACATACTTTCTACTCTTGCATCATACAAGTCCCTTAAAATGTTAAACTTCAGCAAAAAAAAAAAAAAAAAAAAAAAAAAAAAAAAAAAAACCTCTTAATTATAATCGGATGAAATCAAGAAAACATTACTTGACAAATTATGTTATATTTTTTAACGTTTTTAAATTTATACATATCATTTTATATGTTTGTTATTTTATTTTATTTTATTTTATTTTGAGTTATGTCATCCACGCTCGTGAATTTTATTATATTGTTTTCCGAGTAATATTTATCGTTATCAATTTATTGAATTTAAAATAGAAATGAAAGGTAAACATAGAAGATACTATGGTTTGCCATATATTCAATTTAGAATATTAATTCATCTCAATTCTTTTCGAACCTGATATTAATAGGTAAAAATAAAAATGTTCATATTTTTGTTCAAATTTAAAATTTGGATGGACTTTTTATATGCAAAAAAAAGTTGTTTTAGGGACTTTTATGAGGCTTTTTATATGCAAAAAAGTTGTTTTAGGGACTTTTATGAGGAAAAAAAAAAGTATGTTGGTTTTTAATATGCAAAAATAAGTGTAATGACTTTTATGAGAAAAAATTGAAAGTATATTGGTTTTTTATGGCATTTGCCTTACATAAAATCCATACTTTTCTTTCTATTTCTTTTGAACTCGGGAATATATTAGTTAATTAAAAAAAATTCTATTTCTTTTCTCTTATCTCCTTATTTCATTTTCTCTTCTTTTCTTTCGTTTATTAAATCAATAACACAACTTAATGGTTGTAACAAAATAAATAAATAAATAACCGAAAAGGAAACCCATAATACACTGACATTACTCGGACGATGACATCATGTATTCTATGATGGTGAAATATGAGGTGGATAGCATCAAGATTGGCCCTTTGCTTCCTGGTATGTCATAATCTGCAAAAGAGACTTACACTGACAGTAAATGTGTTCCAACATTTACACAAGTAATTATTTCATTTTGGCTTAATAGAACCTTAAACAAGTTTTGCAACTATCATGGCCGGCTAATTGGCTGTGGTGAATAATCTGTATGCTGAAAATAGGACTCTTTTACTATAATAAACTGAAAATCACAAAAACCACATTAAATCCGATTACAAAGCTCCTATTTACAAGGCCGGTTATGGGTGTGGGCATGTAGGTCGATGGGCCCAGGCCCGACATCTCCGAGGACCGGGAAGGTTTTTTTTTTTTTTTTTTTTAAATATATATTTTATATATGTATATATAGTTCTTATTTTTTTTTTTTCAATCTATATATTTGAATTTTGAACTATTGGGCTATTATTTTTAAAACTTTGATAAAAGGCTCAAGTTGTTTAAAAGTTCACCAATTTAGATTTTAGACCGAATAAAAACAAGCCCAATGAGTTTAATTATTTTAACCTAATTAATATTGTTGGGCCTTTGATTTTTGGACGTATCTTGTGAGCGGGAAAACAAGTGAACCGTTGTTACACATTAGTGGCTTGAAGGGAGGTAAATTTAGACTATAGGGTATGGTGAGGCTTGGGTTGGGTATTAGTTAACACGTGGAATGAGTGGCAGACATAGGCTAAACTCACATTCAACACGGTATGGTGGGGCGGGGGTTTGGGGCGTGGGTTTGGTGGGCTTCGCTGGGCTGACCCGCTAGGCTATTTTAATATTATTTAAAACAACAAATTTAATTTTTTTTAATATTTTTAAATAAAGAAAATTACAAAAAAAAAAAAATTCCTAACTTTTATATTTGTTTTTTATCTCTTCTCTCAACGCCAATACTAGTTGTAACTCGTCACCCTGTAGGTGATCAATGGGCTGGGATAGAAATTTCAAATCATCCCGTTTTTGTTTCTGGGCGTCTCTAGCGGCATCTCTAGCTTCTTTGCTCCTTCGTATTTCGGCCCTTTGTTGTTGGAATACGTTGCAGTTATCCAACTTGCATGAAATGTCATCAAACTGCTCGCTGTATATTCCCCTACGCGAGCCAGATGTATAGAAGATGTGGTTGAATGTGGTAAAAAATGGAAGAAAAATGTGAGTTTTATAGTGAAAAAATAGAAGAAAAAATTAATTTTTTTTAATATAGCCTTTGGCCAACGGCTCTTTTCTTTTGGCCTTACACAGCCCGCCATGTCAGCTCGCTTCCCCCGCCCCACGCCCGGCTTGAAACCCAAGCCCCAAGGGCCACGCCCCATACCCATGGCCTTAGATCATTTTGGTACGATACTTTTGTTTTGATGATTGTTAAAGCTCCTCCCCTCTCCCCCACGTTGCGACGGAGGCGTAAAACCATGTCAAATAGCACCAATGCCACAACACCAATAGCGACCACTGAAGTTGTGGTGTGTTAATCTGAAGATGTTATACTAAAACGTAAAATATAGAAAAGAATAACTAAATCGATCAAGAACCGACGCGTTGTGACGAACCTGTCAAACAGAAAAAAAATAGATGTAAAAATATTGAACCACACATGCACGTTGTGTCGTGTTAACTCGCAAAGTATTTAACAAAACATAAGAGCGTTGAACGACACATGCACGTTGCGTCGTGTTAACTAACAAAATGTAGAACGAAACATAAAAGAAAGATTTGCGAAACATTAAAAGTATAGGGGAACAAAGATAAAAGTAAAAAAGTTGAGATTAAATTGCAAATAACTAAAAAAATCAAATTTTATGAGGTTAAAATTGCAAAATATGAAAAGTGTTGGGTTAAGAATAAAAAAACAAAACTTCTTTGAAAAACCCTCAAACATAAGGTATAAGATCATCATGCATAAGAAAGTTACTAACTAACCATATGTAAATTAGTGTTACATTATGTTTTTTTTTATATGATTATTTGGGTTGGAATTATATAGGCCTAATTTATTTTTACCGGCCACAAGCGTAAAATATTTCGAGATTTTTCGAAGATGGCACTCCTATTTATTATAACCCAAAACCTACACCTATTAAACCTATTAGGACTCGATTACTAGTTACATTATTAAATAAACTCCTAACGAATAACTTTACTGATTCAAACATATAAAACCGTACTTATCCTAACCCTTACACGATAGTGAAAGTTTCAAATGATAAGAAATTCTTTATAAGAAAAAAAAAATTCAACAAATAAGAATGTTTCATTTTGCTTTCTTTAATATTTATATTTAATATTATAGTAAAGGTGTATGGGTAAACTCGCATACATCATTAATTTAGAGTCTTCATCTTTAATAGCTAACTACATTAAATTTATAACTTAGTTTTAAAATGTATTTATTTAAATAATAATAATATTTTATAGTGTAGGATAAATTAGGATAATATACAAGTTGTGTATGATAAATTTCAATATGTGTAGGATATTTTCGGAATGTGTATGATAACTTTTGATGTGTGTAAGCAAAAAAATTTTAGTATGGATGATGATAGTCTTTATTACTAATTAATTAGTCAAAAATATTAATAAATGAGATTAGAGAAAAACTAATTAATATTTTACAGTAATACCATTTGTTTTTTTTTCTTCTCAATTGAATTTTCTTTTCAAACGATCTTCCCTGCTCCATAATTATAACGAAATAAACCAAAACAAACATCATCTTTTTAATCAAGAACGCCTTCAATTTTGCCGAAACAATTTTCATTAAGGGGCTGTTTGGTAGCCTCTTAATGACCATTCAGATGCTACCTATTAATGGTTTAAAACCTCTGAATGAATAAGAGGTGACCTCAAGTCTGAATGGTTAAGAGGTAAGCTCTGAATGGTAAATCATCACAGGTCACATTCTTCTACCTTCTTATTGGTAAAATTCTTAATGGTTCCATTAAGAGATAACCTCTTAATGACCATTCGAAGGCTAACAAACAGCATCTAAGAGAGATGTTGGTTGTTGTGGCATTCATCTTTACCCTCAAAACAGGTAGCTAGTTTAGCAGGTGAAGCAAAACTACACAAGATGTCCCTAGCTAGCTATTAAGGTACCAAAAACACAATCATAGGATTTGGTGTTTATGAATACATGCAATCACAAAATCAAACTCTAAAGATCTAGATTGAGTCGTTGTTTTCCAGCAATTAAGCCAAACCCTAATTGTCAACAAGTGGTGACAAACATATATTTTATAGCTGTCATATGGCCCCAGGTATGGCAGTCACGTATATTGAAAATGACCTTAGGAAAATAATGTCAATAGCATGGCGATCGATCGACTCGTTAATCTAATCAATTTCCAGGTACAACTGTGTCAATTTTTTATGTACGTTTCGAGAAATGTTATAACCTAATCATTTATATAATACTATGTATAAAGAAACGAAGTTCAAACTATTAAGTGTTGATGGCCTCTTGGCCTAGTGACATCACATGTTTATCTTCACTAAAGTATTATGTGGATTTTAAGAGTAGAGTTTAACAGGTATGTGTTCGCAGTTAAAAAAAACAAACCATAAAGTATAGAAATAAGATTTAAAAAAAAAAATAAAAAACATAAAAAGATGGACACAACATATTCACTTTCTTCACAATGGTCCGATGTACAGCTGCACAAGTCTTCATACTTTCTATGCTGTTTTTTATGATTAACGTGTAAAATCGATAAATAATGCCCCTAATGACCTGTAGGTACTATCAAAAATTATTTGTCAATGATTACAGTTGGTAAACAGAAATTTTTGTTTTTCTTCACAAATGCGATTCAGCTTTGAAAAATGTTCACAAAATTATCTTAAGGGGTTGACTTTAAACTTAAGATGTGTGTAAATCTTGGTCTTTAAAGGTATGAGATCTGAAAATGTGTGTAAACCTTGGACTTTAATTTAAGCTTAAGATGTGTGTAAGACTACACGATGTGAAGGGGTTTAAAGGAAGGGCGTAGAGTGACATGTGGCAATCACGTCAGCATGCTGGCATAAAGAAAAAAAATACGGGGTGGGAAAGTGGGGTGGAAGAGAATAACATAAATAAATAAACATCAACCAATCAAAACAAACATAAACTACACCCACCAATCAAGAGTCCCCACCTCATCCACACATTTGCCCCCACGCCGGTGGAAATCCTCAAGCCCTAAACACAACGCCGTTCACAACGCGGGGCACGGGGTGGCAACAACGCAATGTTTCGACGCCCACACCGTGTGGTCTCTCACAAACATGATATTGTTCAATGCCATGATTCCATGAAGCAAATTCATCATTCATTTTGTCTCCCTTGGTAACATTCTCTTCAAGATATCTGTTGTGTATCACCCTCTAATTATATGGCATAGTTATGTTGAATCAAGGTCTCATACTCTCATATTTGCTTTTTTTTTTTTCAAGCAACCCTTAATGATTTTTAAAGCTTTGTCATTTAATATATTTCTTTCAAAACCATATTTATAAAATCAGTTTCTCCAAGACTCCAATAAGAACTATAATCTATAATCTTGGGATTGTTGGTCATATATAACGCCGACTATAATATTGGTTTAAGTCCTTGTATCTAACTCAAAATGATTAAATAGAGTGCATAGTCAACTTTCAAAAAATTCCTCAATCACCATGGCAATTGGCACATCCACATCTAGTCGCTAACCTTGTGACAACACTTCTCTTTTTCATATTCCGACTGTTTTTCAAGTTCTTCAAGTGTTTTCTCTAGCATTTGACTGAGAATTATCATATAACTTAAAGTAAAAAGTCGGTGGCTTTTACGCCACCGACACTCCAACTTTCCCATTTTGTTACAATGACCCCTTTACTTTGAGTTTTCTCACCCACACCCTCATCTTTCAACTTTGCCAACACCACCCTTATACTTTGCTTTTCCACCATCACCCTTAGCTTTTATACGTTAACGTTACCACCCATCTACTTTTACGTTTCCACCATCACTCTATCTTTTACACATTTTCGCCACCCCTCTACTTTTACACTTTATCTCTTTTAACTTTGCCTTTTTAGACTTTGCGTTTTTATCCCTTGCACTATTACTCCATTTTTACACTTATACCTGCTCAACTTTTAAAAAATTGCAATTTTAACCCCTACTACTACATCTACTTTTGCAAATGTCGTTGCATTGTATTTTACAAAATGTCTTAGATATTGTGTTTTACACTTCGTGTCTACTTTTGTATTTTACACTTTTTTATAATTGTCTTTTACGCATTGTGTTTTACATTTTTGTAATTGTCTTTTACACATTGCGTTTTACGAATCATGTGTTGTCTTACTACACGTTTCCACCCAGCGTGTGCCGCCACAACACGTGGCGGGCAAAATAATAGTTATATATTACAAAAAAACAGTAAAGTTGATCACTTGATGAAGAATACTTTGGGTATGATTTTGAAATGGACTATTATTTTTAAATACCCAAATAATAAGTCTTATTCCAAGATGCATATGTTGAACTTTCAAGACTAAAACTTGTTGGAAATTATCTTCTTACGGAAGATTCTCCCAACCATTTTTATTTTATAGTAATTTATAACCAGTGTAATTTACGTTTGCATCAAATTACAACCATCAGTTGCGAAGCTTGAGATTTCCAATCGAGGGGTCGAAAACGTAAATATTCAAAAATTTCTATAAAACGGGGAGGGGGGGGGGGAGGGGGTCGAAAACCTATATATCCAAAAATTTCTATACGAAAACTACATATTCTCCACTACTGAGTGAAAGTTCGAGGGGTCGGCCGCCCCCTCCCGCCCCCACTATGCTATGCCCATGACAACCGATGTCCTTTAACTAAAGAAATTACAGGCTCTGTCCTTTATGTTACTGGTTTTTCTAACACGTTATATTCTTTAGATCTAACCTAGTTAAGTTTTTTTTTAAATCTTACTATGTGCCTCTCACATGAGGGCAGCAAGGTCTTTTCATCACAATTTTATATTAAAAAATGAGATTAATAAATCTTTTTTATCCCCTCCATTTTTTGAGTCGATCACTATCTAAACAAAAACATAATGCATGGTTGCAAATTGGAATTATAATCAAATTAAAATATTTAAAAAATGAGTAGTCATATCTCTTCATTACATGATGACAATGGAACAATATTTTAAAATTAATCTTTGTTTTCTTATCAAACCAATTAAAAGAACTGACCATTATAATTGTCGGCTCATATGCAAACAACTTCTTATGAAAACTACTTGGGATTAATAAATAAAGCTACAATGATATTGGAAGCTTATCATAAATTTCATTTATGTCTCTTTGCTCTAGTGTATGTAGAAGGCACCCATTGCAAGGTTTGATTCACGTTCCTTTTAGCTATAGGGTTTTTTATCGAAGTTTTGAGAGACATAGATAGTAGCGATGGTTTTTTAGATGAATATGAACAATAAGATGTTATGAGATGCAAGGGGGAAATCAAAACTCATGTTAAATTGAGATGAAAAGAGCATGTTGCCCTTTTGTTAGAGGCACATGATAAGACCTAACCAAAAAAACTTAACTAGGTTAGGACTAAAAGACATAACATGCTAAAAACCAGTAACATAAAGGACAGAGCCTGTAATTTCTTTAGTTAAAAGACAGCGGTTGTAATTTGATATAAACGTAAAGGGCACCATTTGTAATTTACTCTTTATTTTAATCTTCCATTGTTTAAAGAATGTAATCTTTTTTAAACTTTAATAAGTCTTATGAACAATCTCAACATATTTTAGTTGTTTTATTAAAATTTTATATTTATAAATTATATTCTTATTATTACGTTTGTTTTAATGATCATTTTCAACTTAGGATTCTTATGTTTTATACTTATCAATCCAATATTTTGAAAACCTTAAATTAGTTTATATAACTTTGGTTTGGTTTATAAAAGATATTTTTTTGAGCTTTATGAAAAATATAATCATTTTAAGTGATTAAAACTCAATTTATCACCAATCATTTTTTCCTTATATTGATGTTTCTTGTATAATTTTTGCTAACTTGAGAATTTGAATAGTGTTTTAACTATGTTCTACTTGGAAAGTCGATGCGCGTTTAGAGCATGTTGCTTTTGTCTGTTATTTCTTAATTTAATGATCTGTGACATTTTAGTGATATTTTGGATATGAATATATGAATAATTATGTTTAACACTTTAATCACATGTGTAGGAAATAGGTTCACCTTTTGTAAAATATAATTACAAAATATATCGTAACGAGACTCTCGTTATTCTTAGGAAATATCATGGTACAATACTGGTTGCAATAACTAAATAAAAGAATATAAATATAATTATATATACCAATCTTAATTCAAGCCGCATCTCTGGTGGGTCCTTCACGCGCACTTGATAGCATCCTAGACTCGAGTATTCATCATCTTGAGTCTTGAAAAATACTCCTTGACTGCAACAAAGAGCACACTAAAACGTTGACGAATTTGGTTGAGGCACGTGTTCAACACGCTTCCCTTAAAACAGATTGCGCGCCTCTACTAAAGATGACGCGTCTGTCTCCCAGGGTACAACAGCCGAAGCAGTCTGTACTGCCGGAGATGGCTCACGGGCCCAAGGTTACATCCGGTAATTGTAGTGTTAGAACTTGTGGAAAATTATGATACAAAGGTGATGAAATCGTATAGAGAAAACATATTTCTCTAAGTACCCATCACATGGGTCTCCAAGTATTTGTTCTTTCCAAGAACTCTCCATATATTCATGTATATTTCTTGTATCCCTTCTCTTGTATTTTTCTAGCATTTTTCTCTATCTCAAAATGAGGCACAAAGCCTACTATTTTTACAAGAGATGTGGGTTATGAAAAGTTTCTCTTAAATGGTGATTTATTAGAGACATAAAACTCTAGTAAAGTTTCACTTAATTAGGTATTTAATTAGAGAAATAAAAACTCTAATAAAAGCTAATCAAGTGACATAAAAACTCTACTCAAGAGTTTGTCACCATGAAGAGTCCCATAAATTATCACTAAATTAATTTCCATTCACATTATTCTAATTTTCCAACAAACCCCCACATGAATGGAGATTAATCAAAACACACAAAAATCCAATGGAACCTCGACAGTTGAGTTTTGCATACGATAGGTAGGTGTTACCCTTTGAACCTTCGCTCATGAAATGCACTTAGCCCACTAGCTCTGAGTAGATCTCGATGTCTTTGAACTCGTCTGTCGTTTGTGTAGACGACAATACACTTCACACAAGACTCTCCCTAGCCGGGTCATCTCCTCATAGTCGTGTCCAATAATGGTTGTGGAACACTTTCCTGGTTCTGCGAGAGCTCTAGGAATTGTGCCCTCAATTCCATTCGAAGTGACCCCACTTCTCTCTAACATAGGTGATTCTCCTTAGATCATTAAAAGCATTGTGGTTACCGTGATCTATCCAAATCATTTACCACATATTATGCTTAGCCTCACACTTGTCAGTTTTAGGAATGGACTAGGAAGTTTATTAATCTTTATAATAAACTACCTTATTAAATGCGTAGGGTTATTCCCCCACAGTGACCTCGCTTATTCATACAATTAGGTTTTCCTATTGAACTCAATTCTTGGGATCTCCAGTCTACTGAGTTAGGTTTCCATCATATGAACTTCATTTTTTAAGGGCTTCAGTCCCATTCCACAACTTGATCTCTAATAAACCCTCAGGTTGTTGGATCCATAACATTAGCAAATAACTTTGCGTATTTGAGATCAGTTGTCATGATGTGTTCTTAACTCATAAGTTAATTTTGCCTATTGTCAACTTCTAAGACTATAACCTCAGTGGCCATCTGAATCTGGTTATAACATATGTCTTCGTAAGATACGTGTATCATTTAAGGCAAACACATCTCCATTATACACTACGACCTTTGTGTCCTCCACTTAGTCGTCTATTTGCAATGTTAGATTGGATTACAAAATCCTTATTGCTAAAAACAAATGCAAGACACCCCCCACATTTAAGTGTTATTGGATAACATTTAGATGTGTTAATGAGAACCATTTCTACATACCCTTACAGGGTTGTTTCTTAAATGGTTCCTCCCCCACATTTCTTGCCATTTGATAAACATTTCCGTAACACCACTTATGGCGACATTTATACACATATGATTGAACAAGACCAACCTTATTGTATCAGTGAATTCAACTCATATTGCATTAGCTTACACAAGCTTCCGAGCTGACCAAAGCAACACATGCCATTGTCATAAGTTTGTCACCAACTTAGAATAATTCTAATTTAACATCTAGAATAAGCTTAGACAATGAGTTCTCCTCATTAGCTTTTCGAACAAACTTTTAAAAGTTACATGTCATTTCCTTATAATGAATGAAAATTCTCTCTCAACTTTGTCCATACACAAATTGTTTTTGTGTTCATACACATTTGAATGTTTAGAGTTAATTAGTCTCCGCCAAGACCCATAATTAACCAAGTACTAGTCTAGCATGCTTTAGACTACAATACTTTAGCATGTGAACAGAAGATGCATCATTCTGATTCTTCACAGCCCTAAGGATATCATAATATCACTTTGCAACATTCATCCCTTGTTAAGACAAAATAATAAGACTTATTCATAATCTTAAAACATCAATATTTAGGAAGGTCTCACAAATTATTATATATAGCACATAGCTAAATTTCATCATTCATTTAAGGAACATAACTTGATTACCTTTGATCTCCAACAATCTACCATTGACTCATAAGTACTTAAACATAAGTCTTAATCCAAGTCACTTGGTGAACACATTCATCACTAACAAGATGAATGTTCCTTGCCTACACTCACTATTATGTGTGAGATAGAATCAACTAGATCGACACTCAACACCATGGCATTCATAATTTTTCCATAAGTGATTTGCACACATCTATTGTTATTCATTAGGAGATATGTATATTTAGGATGCTTTCCCAAATGAAGGTAAAATCTCCATATAGATCTAACAATAATCAAGTGGTAGACGCATCTACTTATAAATCTCGCAGGATTTATTAAAGGTATACAATTACATATAGTACTTTTACTTTCATATGTTAGAATTCACACTTGTGAATTTTTCAATGACTTCTAATGAAGTATGCGACATGAATGTCGTTAGTGTATTTCATCTTAATACACTCACTATGTTCTTTCATTACTCATTCATGATGTGGTTATACATTTGATGTTTCGTTTTTGACTTTTAGTCAATGTAACAACTCTCAAGTTGTTTATGTCCAAGTATTTTCATGTGCAATCCGTTTAAAATCATATTCTTTTAAACAATGTATAACCGACGTTATAATTATTTTCCACAAAATAATTTATACGTCACAACCATTAGTGATTTATTTCTTTGTAAAAAATTGCATGTATTATCCGAAGATATTGAACACAAAACAATAAAATACATTGGAAACTAAATCAAAAGTGGCAATCACTTTTGAAATTTAAACGGAAGCATAGACGATATGTAGACATCAAATAGCAAAGTGCTTTTATCTTCAACACTTTATAATCTGACCGAAATATTCTCAACAATATCGTCCCATGGCATGTCTTGAGGTACTCCCTCAATAAGACTCCATGCACTTGTAAGTACAAGTTCCCCATTTCGTGTCTAAACTTTAAACTTGGACAATTATGCTCAAAACAATACCAAGTTGTTACAAATACTACATTTAAGTAGTAAACTTGAACAATTATTTTTTGTTCACAACAACACCAAGTTGTTTTTCACCAAATAACATTTTCTAACACGCATGTTAAAAAAAACGTTATAACAAGCACATTATAGAATCAAACGTTTACATAAAACGTTTTCCAAAGATATAGTTTATAAAATAAACCATTTCTCATCATCTTTAATGCTCACATAGGCAATTAAATGTTTACATAAAACATTTCTGTTCATTATGAACAATCTCTAACCTCGTATTCGTGATACACATTTTCTAACACACGTGTTAGAAAATTTAAGTCATTTTATATATACCAAACATGACCAAATTAGAGTATTCAATGTCATCATTAAAACTCATCAAATGTCATCATTAAAACTCTACTCAAGAGTTTCACCAAATGAGGAGTTAAGAGTCTCAATAATTATATACTTAAACTCTAATAAAACTTATCAAATGTCATCATTAAAACTCTATTAAAGAGTTTCACCATATGAAGAGTTAAGAGTTTCAATAATTATAGACTTAAACTCTAATAAAACTCATCAAATATCATCATTTAAACTCTACTCAAGAGTTTCACCATATGAAGAGTTAAGAGTCTCAATAATTATAAATTTAAACTCTAATAAAACTCATGTCATCATTAAAACTCTAGTAAAAGTCTCACTTTATTAGAGATTTTATTAGAGAAATAAACTCTAATAAAAACTAATAAATTGACTTGAAACTCTCCTTAAGAGTTTATCTTTCATATGAAGAGTCTAGTAAATGATTTTAATTTCATTAAATTCATATAACTACCACACCATCACTTTATGGTGATTTAATTTCTTGAAGCCAATCAACCATTAACTTCAATGTATGACATTTTATTTCTAAATCATACAAAGCATTAAAACAATGCTATAACAAATTGCTTATATAAAATGTCAACATAAAACATTTCAAAGCATTTGTATTTTAACAATTTTTAACAATCATTTTAAAATGAAAGAAATTCTAACGCGCACGTTAGAAATATTAACATTTCCACAAAATGTTAATTCGACTTGCTAAAAACACATATATGGTTCAAATAAATAAGTCATTTCTAATACACCGTTAGAAACTAAAAAATTAAAAAATTGCTTCAAACTAACGCGTTTCATGAACGTTTCTAACACACATGTTAGAAGACAAATGATTACAAAAATCATTATAAGACTTATTTGTTCATATCAATCCATGGGTGGATGAACAGTCTACTTTAAATAGAGACTTAATTAGAGACATAAAACTCTAATCAAGTAACATAAAACTCTTATTTAAAGTAATAAAAAAACTCTACTTAGGAGAGTTTAACGTTTACAAAAAAACATATGGTTCACACCAATAATTCCGGTCTAACACACATGTTAGAGAATTTAACGTTTACAAAAAACGTATGGTTTACACTAATAAACCCGATCTAACACAAAAGTTAGAAAAATTAACGATTCCCAAAATCGTTTCAAACCAAACGTTGGAACCAAAACTATTCGTTTTGTACCACGGTATAGGATTTAAGATTTTATCTCAATCTCAAAATATCCAAACACAACAAGTTGTACTACAAACATATTTCCCAAAAAAAAAAAATATTTATAAGATCATAACTTCTAAAAATATTTTTTTTAATTCTATTATAAATCCTTTCGTAAACCCAAAATCCTTATATATAAGGTTTTTAAGATTGTACCAACAATCTCATGAAATCTGTTTTAAGTTTGTAGGAAATAGGTTCACCTTTTGTAAAATATAATTACAAAATATATCGTAACGAGACTCTCGTTATTCTTAAGAAATATCATGGTACAATACTGGTTGCAATAACTAAATAAAAGAATATAAATATAATTATATATACCAATCTTAATTCAAGCCGCATCTCTGGTGGGTCCTTCACGCGCACTTGATAGCATCCTAGACTCGAGTATTCATCATCTTGAGTCTTGAAAAATACTCCTTGACTACAACAAAGAGCACACTAAAACGTTGACGAATTTGGTTGAGGCACGTGTTCAACACGCTTCCCTTAAAACAGATTGCGCGCCTCTACTAAAGATGACGTGTCTGTCTCCCAGGGTACAACAGCCGAAGTAGTCTGTACTGCCGGAGATGGCTCACGGGCCCAAGGTTACATCCGGTAATTGTAGTGTTAGAACTTGTGGAAAATTATGATACAAAGGTGATGAAATCGTATAGAGAAAACATATTTCTCTAAGTACCCATCACATGGGTCTCCAAGTATTTGTTCTTTCCAAGAACTCTCCATATATTCATGTATATTTCTTGTATCCCTTCTCTTGTATTTTTCTAGCATTTTTCTCTATCTCAAAATGAGGCACAAAGCCTACTATTTTTACAAGAGATGTGGGTTATGAAAAGTTTCTCTTAAATGGTGATTTATTAGAGACATAAAACTCTAGTAAAGTTTCACTTAATTAGGTATTTAATTAGAGAAATAAAAACTCTAATAAAAGCTAATCAAGTGACATAAAAACTCTACTCAAGAGTTTGTCACCATGAAGAGTCCCATAAATTATCACTAAATTAATTTCCATTCACATTATTCTAATTTTCCAACAAACCCCCACATGAATGAAGATTAATCAAAACACACAAAAATCCAATGGAACCTCGACAGTTGAGTTTTGCATACGATAGGTAGGTGTTACCCTTTGAACCTTCGCTCATGAAATGCACTTAGCCCACTAGCTCTGAGTAGATCTCGATGTCTTTGAACTCGTCTGCCGTTTGTGTAGACGACAATACACTTCACACAAGACTCTCCCTAGCCGGGTCATCTCCTCATAGTCGTGTCCAATAATGGTTGTGGAACACTTTCCTGGTTCTGCGAGAGCTCTAGGAATTGTGCCCTCAATTCCATTCGAAGTGACCCCATTTCTCTCTAACATAGGTGATTCTCCTTAGATCATTAAAAGCATTGTGGTTACCGTGATCTATCCAAATCATTTACCACATATTATGCTTAGCCTCACACTTGTCAGTTTTAGGAATGGACTAGGAAGTTTATTAATCTTTATAATAAACTACCTTATTAAATGCGTAGGGTTATTCCCCCACAGTGACCTCGCTTATTCATACAATTAGGTTTTCCTATTGAACTCAATTCTTGGGATCTCCAGTCTACTGAGTTAGGTTTCCATCATATGAACTTCATTTTTTAAGGGCTTCAGTCCCATTCCACAACTTGATCTCTAATAAACCCTCAGGTTGTTGGATCCATAACATTAGCAAATAACTTTGCGTATTTGAGATCAGTTGTCATGATGTGTTCTTAACTCATAAGTTAATTTTGCCTATTGTCAACTTCTAAGACTATAACCTCAGTGGCCATCTGAATCTGGTTATAACATATGTCTTCGTAAGATACGTGTATCATTTAAGGCAAACACATCTCCATTATACACTACGACCTTTGTGTCCTCCACTTAGTCGTCTATTTGCAATGTTAGATTGGATTACAAAATCCTTATTGCTAAAAACAAATGCAAGACACCCCCCACATTTAAGTGTTATTGGATAACATTTAGATGTGTTAATGAGAACCATTTCTACATACCCTTACAGGGTTGTTTCTTAAATGGTTCCTCCCCCACATTTCTTGCCATTTGATAAACATTTCCGTAACACCACTTATGGCGACATTTATACACATATGATTGAACAAGACCAACCTTATTGTATCAGTGAATTCAACTCATATTGCATTAGCTTACACAAGCTTCCGAGCTGACCAAAGCAACACATGCCATTGTCATAAGTTTGTCACCAACTTAGAATAATTCTAATTTAACATCTAGAATAAGCTTAGACAATGAGTTCTCCTCATTAGCTTTTCGAACAAACTTTTAAAAGTTACATGTCATTTCCTTATAATGAATGAAAATTCTCTCTTAACTTTGTCCATACACAAATTGTTTTTGTGTTCATACACATTTGAATGTTTAGAGTTAATTAGTCTCCGCCAAGACCCATAATTAACCAAGTACTAGTCTAGCATGCTTTAGACTACAATACTTTAGCATGTGAACAGAAGATGCATCATTCTGATTCTTCACAGCCCTAAGGATATCATAATATCACTTTGCAACATTCATCCCTTGTTAAGACAAAATAATAAGACTTATTCATAATCCTAAAACATCAATATTTAGGAAGGTCTCACAAATTATTATATATAGCACATAGCTAAATTTCATCATTCATTTAAGGAACATAACTTGATTACCTTTGATCTCCAACAATCTACCATTGACTCATAAGTACTTAAACATAAGTCTTAATCCAAGTCACTTGGTGAACACATTCATCACTAACAAGATGAATGTTCCTTGCCTACACTCACTATTATGTGTGAGATAGAATCAACTAGATCGACACTCAACACCATGGCATTCATAATTTTTCCATAAGTGATTTGCACACATCTATTGTTATTCATTAGGAGATATGTATATTTAGGATGCTTTCCCAAATGAAGGTAAAATCTCCATATAGATCTAACAATAATCAAGTGGTAGACGCATCTACTTATAAATCTCGCAGGATTTATTAAAGGTATACAATTACATATAGTACTTTTACTTTCATATGTTAGAATTCACACTTGTGAATTTTTCAATGACTTCTAATGAAGTATGCGACATGAATGTCGTTAGTGTATTTCATCTTAATACACTCACTACGTTCTTTCATTACTCATTCATGATGTGGTTATACATTTGATGTTTCGTTTTTGACTTTTAGTCAATGTAACAACTCTCAAGTTGTTTATGTCCAAGTATTTTCATGTGCTATCCGTTTAAAATCATATTCTTTTAAACAATGTATAACCGACGTTATAATTATTTTCCACAAAATAATTTATACGTCACAACCATTAGTGATTTATTTCTTTGTAAAAAATTGCATGTATTATCCGAAGATATTGAACACAAAACAATAAAATACATTGGAAACTAAATCAAAAGTGGCAATCACTTTTGAAATTTAAACGGAAGCATAGACGATATGTAGACATCAAATAGCAAAGTGCTTTTATCTTCAACACTTTATAATCTGACCGAAATATTCTCAACAATATCGTCCCATGGCATGTCTTGAGGTACTCCCTCAATAAGACTCCATGCACTTGTAAGTACAAGTTCCCCATTTCGTGTCTAAACTTTAAACTTGGACAATTATGCTCAAAACAATACCAAGTTGTTACAAATACTACATTTAAGTAGTAAACTTGAACAATTATTTTTTGTTCACAACAACACCAAGTTGTTTTTCACCAAATAACATTTTCTAACACGCATGTTAAAAAAAAACGTTATAACAAGCACATTATAGAATCAAACGTTTACATAAAACGTTTTCCAAAGATATAGTTTATAAAATAAACCATTTCTCATCATCTTTAATGCTCACATAGGCAATTAAATGTTTACATAAAACATTTCTGTTCATTATGAACAATCTCTAACCTCGTATTCGTGATACACATTTTCTAACACACGTGTTAGAAAATTTAAGTCATTTTATATATACCAAACATGACCAAATTAGAGCATTCAATGTCATCATTAAAACTCATCAAATGTCATCATTAAAACTCTACTCAAGAGTTTCACCAAATGAGGAGTTAAGAGTCTCAATAATTATATACTTAAACTCTAATAAAACTTATCAAATGTCATCATTAAAACTCTATTAAAGAGTTTCACCATATGAAGAGTTAAGAGTTTCAATAATTATAGACTTAAACTCTAATAAAACTCATCAAATATCATCATTTAAACTCTACTCAAGAGTTTCACCATATGAAGAGTTAAGAGTCTCAATAATTATAAATTTAAACTCTAATAAAACTCATGTCATCATTAAAACTCTAGTAAAAGTCTCACTTTATTAGAGATTTTATTAGAGAAATAAACTCTAATAAAAACTAATAAATTGACTTGAAACTCTCCTTAAGAGTTTATCTTTCATTTAAGAGTCTAGTAAATGATTTTAATTTCATTAAATTCATATAACTACCACACCATCACTTTATGGTGATTTAATTTCTTGAAGCCAATCAACCATTAACTTCAATGTATGACATTTTATTTCTAAATCATACAAAGCATTAAAACAATGCTATAACAAATTGCTTATATAAAATGTCAACATAAAACATTTCAAAGCATTTGTATTTTAACAATTTTTAACAATCATTTTAAAATGAAAGAAATTCTAACGCGCACGTTAGAAATATTAACATTTCCACAAAATGTTAATTCGACTTGCTAAAAACACATATATGGTTCAAATAAATAAGTCATTTCTAATACACCGTTAGAAACTAAAAAATTAAAAAATTGCTTCAAACTAACGCGTTTCATGAACGTTTCTAACACACATGTTAGAAGACAAATGATTACAAAAATCATTATAAGACTTATTTGTTCATATCAATCCATGGGTGGATGAACAGTCTACTTTAAATAGAGACTTAATTAGAGACATAAAACTTTAATCAAGTAACATAAAACTCTTATTTAAAGTAATAAAAAAACTCTACTTAGGAGAGTTTAACGTTTACAAAAAAACATATGGTTCACACCAATAATTCCGGTCTAACACACATGTTAGAGAATTTAACGTTTACAAAAAACGTATGGTTTACACTAATAAACCCGATCTAACACAAAAGTTAGAAAAATTAACGATTCCCAAAATCGTTTCAAACCAAACGTTGGAACCAAAACTATTCGTTTTGTACCACGGTATAGGATTTAAGATTTTATCTCAATCTCAAAATATCCAAACACAACAAGTTGTACTACAAACATATTTCCCAAAAAAAAAATATTTATAAGATCAAAACTTCTAAAAATATTTTTTTTAATTCTATTATAAATCCTTTCGTAAACCCAAAATCCTTATATATAAGGTTTTTAAGATTGTACCAACAATCTCATGAAATCTGTTTTAAGTTTGTAGGAAATAGGTTCACCTTTTGTAAAATATAATTACAAAATATATCGTAACGAGACTCTCGTTATTCTTAAGAAATATCATGGTACAATACTGGTTGCAATAACTAAATAAAAGAATATAAATATAATTATATATACCAATCTTAATTCAAGCCGCATCTCTGGTGGGTCCTTCACGCGCACTTGATAGCATCCTAGACTCGAGTATTCATCATCTTGAGTCTTGAAAAATACTCCTTGACTACAACAAAGAGCACACTAAAACGTTGACGAATTTGGTTGAGGCACGTGTTCAACACGCTTCCCTTAAAACAGATTGCGCGCCTCTACTAAAGATGACGTGTCTGTCTCCCAGGGTACAACAGCCGAAGCAGTCTGTACTGCCGGAGATGGCTCACGGGCCCAAGGTTACATCCGGTAATTGTAGTGTTAGAACTTGTGGAAAATTATGATACAAAGGTGATGAAATCGTATAGAGAAAACATATTTCTCTAAGTACCCATCACATGGGTCTCCAAGTATTTGTTCTTTCCAAGAACTCTCCATATATTCATGTATATTTCTTGTATCCCTTCTCTTGTATTTTTCTAGCATTTTTCTCTATCTCAAAATGAGGCACAAAGCCTACTATTTTTACAAGAGATGTGGGTTATGAAAAGTTTCTCTTAAATGGTGATTTATTAGAGACATAAAACTCTAGTAAAGTTTCACTTAATTAGGTATTTAATTAGAGAAATAAAAACTCTAATAAAAGCTAATCAAGTGACATAAAAACTCTACTCAAGAGTTTGTCACCATGAAGAGTCCCATAAATTATCACTAAATTAATTTCCATTCACATTATTCTAATTTTCCAACAACATGTTCATATATATGTATTAATAAAAATAAGGAATTCATTTGACAATATGCGACCACATATACACTAACTTTGTTCTTTGTTCTTTTTTTTTTCTTCTTCATAATCTCCACATGATATCGACATAATTTCCTATCCTTGAGTAATCCCCCCCCCCCCCCCCCCCTCCTAAAGATCACATTGCCCTAAATCGTGAAGATTCGAAAAAGAAAAGAAAAAAAAGATCTACTATACGCATGCTTTAAAGAATCTCATTAGTTGAGGAAATGACTAAACACTCCTATAATATAAAATATTTGCTAACAAATATGGAGAGATTGTTAGGTATGAAACACTTGCATATAGTTAGTTATACAGAGAAAGACATTTGAATGCTAATTTATATGTATTATATGTTATGATTCGTAAGTCAAACATAATAGTGATGTAAAACAGTGAAAGATTGATCATATGTTGATCATTTAAGTTGTTTTAGTGTCATATGTTTTGAAATTGTAAGTCATATAACTTTTTTGAGGTTTATGTTTCTAAAAAACGATGGTTACCTAACACAAGCAAGTACCACTAATGATGGTTAGCATTGATTATAAAAGATTAAGTTGACATGGTGTTACTGTTGACGGTGAATGATAAAGTAGGAAACATGATGGTGATAAAGATTTATTGCTGAAGAGACTTACCACTAACAATGTAACTTTCCTCGTGAGGGCAAATTTACATGATATAAATTTACAATAAGTTGAGGTATTGGGGTGTTGTACATTATGTTTTGATGGGTTTTCAAAAAAAAAAAAAAAAGTGATGTTACACTTTAAACCCAAAACTACTTGATTTTGTAATTTTAACCCAAAAGTTTTTAGTTTTTCCAATTTAACCTCACAACCTTTTTACTTTCAACTTTGATCCCCTATGTTTTCATGTTTTGCAACGTATGTGTGTGGTTCAGTGTGTTTACGTCGTCTATTTTTTTCCCGTTTAATAAGTTCGTCACAACGCGCGAGTCCTAAATCGAGTTAGTTATTATTTTATATATGTTTTATATGTCGGTCTAATTTTTCCACGTTAAGACGCCACAACTTCAATGTTGGTCATCGTTGGCTATAGTGTGACATTGGTGCTATTTCTCATGGTTTTACACCCTCGCCGCAACGCGGGGAGCTTAATACCATAGATTATTTATATGGATACAAGTCATGTAACGTAGTAATTATGATACTATTAATTGTATTGAGATTATTTGGTGAATTGCTTATTTGTATAAGATAGTAATACAGACTTAACCGACAAAAACATCTTTAACACATTGTAAATGTGAATCTGATCAACAGCATGTTAATTTCGTTGGCCGCAACGCAACGCGCGCGGGTCAGTCTTCTAGTTACTATTTATAAAGAAACACTGCAAAAAAAATTGTCATTTAGTGGCATATAAAAATGACACAAAAAGCCAACAAAGTGCCACAAAAGACACTTGAAGGAATAGGCGGCACACAAAAAAAGTATCACTGGAAGCGCTGATGTTAAACCCTTAGTGGCACTTTTTCAATGTGTCACAACAGACTTTTGTGCTTTTAGTGGCACTTTGTTTTGCCACAGTTTAAAAAACGACTTTATGGCACGCTTTTTTGTGTCAGTAAAAACTATTTTTGTTACATGTACTTACTACGTGATACTTTTGTTTTTGCCATAATATATAGACTTTCGTGGCACAAGTTTTGGGTCGGTGAAAACATCAAATTAAATACCACTACAAATGTTTATCTTCTTAACTTGATTAATAAAATCATTGTTTTCTACAATATAAAACAAAAGTAAGACTACAAAATGTAGAAATCATAATATCATAACATCAATCACAAATTCAATCCGGAACATATTCAAGTGTGTACAAGAGAAGTCAAGATGTTCTTTTGGATAAGAATCTTACTATAAAAAAAACTTAAATCCAAGCATGCCATGAATCTTTTATATCAGGCTTCACATGCTATCAACTCTGCCACCAACCATATAATCAAGTATCAGTAATCCAATATATATGCAACTAGAAAAAGAAAAGTAACATGCTTTGAGCTATAGTTATATAAATTAGATGTTGGGATGGTGAGAAATATCAATGCAATGTCAATTTCTAGGTTGTCTCCAAAAATATATAACAAAGTACCTACTTTTGTCCAATTGAAATGTTGCACCTACATTATTATGGTTGAAAGTCAACAAAAGCTAACAGGCTGCATAAAATTGTTTAAGTTCAACACATAACTTATCCCAAATTCAGAAAGCACACTCTTGAAAATTGATGTTACGACAAACCTAACACTGTGATACAATAATTCAGGAAGAATATTAGAAAAGGATCTTACCCTTGAGATCACCATCCATATATCTTTGTTGGTGGAATCAATCACTAGGTCAACTATTTTGTTAATCTACAAAGTGAAAAAAATAATATGATTTAAACCACCATCCATCTTATTAATGTAACTATAACAAGATAAATAAACATCTGTACATCCTAACCCATACTAAAAAATGATATGTTCACCCAAACCCATTTTGACATGTTACCCAAACTGTCCCACCCGTCCATCTTTCCATCTATAATCGCAACATATATAATAAAGGAGCATGTGAATTATCCGATTTGGTTATCTTATATAAGCAACAATATCACTACATGTAATAAATAAGAGATCCATTTCATGAATAAAACCTAACCTCCAACACACGCAATAGGAGGACCAACTTATCCTGATTTGTCTACAGACATAAGTAAGTTAGTTACCTAGTTCCTGATTCTCCCACCATTCTGTATCATAAAAACTTATGCCAGGGAACAATTCTTGCTCAAGGTTTAATGTATGCCGTACATCCATAAAATCTCTCATTTGCATATTTGGAGCTAAAGGTTCAACTTTGGATTTCAAGAAAGAACAAGAAGTCCTAGAATGCCTACTTGGTTAACCATGAAATTCAGTTGACCCATTAGTTTTTATTTGTCTATCAGAAGCATCAATCTCGTTATCTCCTTGAGAAATTAACAATCAATTTTATGTTTTTTATCCCTTTGAATTAAGCCAACAAAATCGAAATTAATAAGTACTATTAACCGATTATATATGGAGAGTATTATTGTGATTATGTATATTCATTTTGTAATTATCTCTTGATTTTATTTCCTTATTTATTTGTAGGGTAGTTACACTTTTCTCTGTATATATTTCTTCACTTTGTTAATGAAAGAAGTGAAGCATTTTCATTATTTACATGGTATCACAGCCCTAATTTTTTCTTTCTGTTGGCTAGGCCACCATTGCAGGCTACGACCTTCATCTGTGCTCTTCTCAGCCTATTTTTTCCTTTTTTTCAACCCACTCTCTGCTAATCAGCCATGGGCGACAACCCAGATTCATCCAACACTTCCGGTAAAAGCATACCTTCCCTTCACCCTGTTTACACCATGACAAACATCCAAAACAAAGTCCGTGTTCTGCACGGCACAAAGGTGACCTATTCTCAATGGGTCAAACTTTTTCAGTTGAACGCTCGTGGGTACAAAGTGCTTGATCACATCGACGGCACTCTTCCACCGGCCAAAGAAGATCCCACTCGTGACCAATGGCTTGAGATCGATGCCATTGTATTACAGTGGATTTATTCCGCTGTTTCTGATGACTTGCTTGGTAGAATTCTGGTTGACGAGTCCACGGCCCTTGATGCGTGGAATCGCCTAAAGAAGATTTACCTTAATAACAAAGGTCCTCGGGCCGCTGCTTTGGAGAAAACCTTCACTAATCTGACCCTACAATCCATGCCCTCTCTTCAGGCGTATTGTCAAAAGCTCCGCGAACTTGCAGCCCAACTTGCGGATGTTGACCAACCCGTGTCCGAAAGCCGTCTCATAATCCAACTAGTGAGCAGCCTTCCTGCTGAATATGACGTCATAGCCGCCCAGTTGAACAAAGACTTGTCACCTTGGGAGGATGCCATTAACCTACTTGATGCTGAAGAACGCCGCCAACAAGCCAGACAAACTCCTGTTGTTGCAGCTGTTGTACCCGAACCTACACAGCCACCATCGCACCCACCAACCTCTCGCCCCTCTCCACAGTCCAGGCCCAATCAGTCTCACAGAACTGGCCCACATCAGTGCCGAAACAACAGTGATAATTGGCAGCAAAACCGCTCCAATTTCAACCGGAACTCAAATCAGTCTCGGCCCAATAACAGCACTCCTAACCGGTCTGGACAATGGGGTTCATCTCAGCAGTGGGCTTACCCTCCTTGGTGGGCTGGTCCATCTGGGCCTAACTACGGTTGGGCTCCACCTCCTTGCCCGTATCCAACACAAGCTGGGTGGGCTGCCCCTTGGCAAAACGGTCCCTGGCAGACCAATGGAACAGCCACCTCTCGGCCCAATGGCAACAAGCAGCAGTCCGGTTCGTCATCAAGTCAGGCTCACATAACAGACTTTGACCCTCTTGAACCCACAGACATTGGTCAGGCATTTCAGGCTCTTGCGGTTAACTCGGAAGACCCACAGTGGAACATGGACACCGGGGCTTCAGATCATCTGACAGATGAGGAAGGTATATGCTCTAACTCTCAATCTTTTAATTCCATTAAATCTATATTAGTCGGAAATGGCCAGAAAATGCCAATTCTCGGCTCGGGTCATGCGTATTTCCCTAACCGCTAAAACAATCTTCACCTAAACAATGTCCTTTATACGCCTCATGTCATTAAAAACCTCATATCCGTTCGAAAATTTACAACTGACAATTCATTATCTGTGGAATTTGATCCGTTTGGTTTCTCTGTGAAGGACCTCAAGACTGGGAAGCTTCTGAGTCGTCACAACAGTGACAACCATCTATATCCCGTCACTGCCCCTGGTAAGGTCACTCCCACCGTTTTTGCTGCTTTTGCTCCCGAATCATGGCATGATCGCCTCGGCCACCCGAGGGTTTCCGTTATTGATTATTTGTCTTCAAATAAATTTATCACTTGTAATAAGACTAGTCATTTGTTTTGCAACTCTTGTCAGCTTGCCAAGCATAAACGGTTACCGTTTTCTTTATCTACTTCTAGTACTATTTTACCATTTGATATCGTGCACTGTGATATGTGGACGTCACCCGTTGTCTCTAACACTGGGTACAAGTATTATATGATTTTAATTGATGATTATACCAAATACACCTAGGTGTTTCCACTACGTTACAAATCCGAAACAATAACAAAATTTATTAATTTTTTTTACATATATTCGAACCCAATTCAATCTCCCCATAAAATCATTTCAATGTGACAATGGTGGAGAATTTGATAATCACCAATTCAAAACCTTTGCAGCCAAAAACAACATGCAGTTTCGTTTCTCGTGTCCTCATACTTCCCAACAAAATGGGAAAGCTGAACGCATGATTCGTCGCATCAACGAAATCATGCTTTCCCTCTTGACCCATGCCTCTATTCCCACCACCTACTAGGTTGAGGCCGTCCACACCGCTGTTTATCTTCACAACATCCTGCCAACCAAACTCCTAAATAATCATACGCCCATCGCTGCTTTATACCTTCGTCACCCGGAATATGACCATCTCCGTGTCTTCGGATGCGTGTGCTTCCCAAACCAGTCCTCCACTCGGCCTCATAAACTTGCCCATCGGTCCTCTCCATGCATCTTTCTTGGTTATCCGTCTGATTACCGAGGCTACCGATGTCTTAACTTGTCCACCGGGAAAACTATTTTCTCTCGACACGTTACCTTTGATGAGACTGTTTTTCCCTTTACTCAGTCACACCCACCATGTGATTACACTCCTTTTGAATCGGATCTGTCTAATCCTATATTCACCCACCCCAACTCGTTTCATCAATCCAAACCATATAGCCACTCCACTACCGCGAATCCACTAGCCCAATCCCCACCTTCAGCCCAATCCCAACCCAATCCACCTTCAGCCCGCTCCTCACCTTCCGCTAACCCACCTTCAACCCAATACCCTTTTGCTCCACACCTCTCGGCCCACCCATCCCCAACCAAATCTTCCCATGTTCACCCTCCTCTGTCTCCCTCTACCTCACCCCAACCGAACAATCCTCAGCCTAACACAAACACTCCTCAGCCTAACACAAACCTGCCTACCAACATTCATCCAATGACAACTCGGCTAAAAGCCGATATCACCAAACCCAAAGCACCTATTAATCTTCATACTACCACTAAACCTCAACTATCTCTTGTCCCTAAATCCTACTCGCACGCGTTATCCGATCCGAGTTGGAAAGAGGCCATGAATGATGAATATAGGGCATTAATGGAAAATAAAACTTGGGAGTTAGTTTCGCGCCCCGCCAATGCTCATATTATTCGGTGTATGTGGCTATATCGCCACAAATTTCATGCTAATGGCAGGTTACAACGTTATAAAGCAAGGCTGGTTGTTAATGGGAAATCTCAACAGGTCGGCATCGATTGTTTTGAAACATTTAGTCCGGTTGTCAAACCGACTACTATTCGGACAGTTCTCAGTATTGCGGTGTCTCATCAATGATCCATCCATCAGCTTGATGTAAAAAATGCATTTGTGCATGGAGACCTCAATGAAACAGTATATATGACCAACCACCGGGTTTTGTTGATAAATGTCACCCGCATTATGTTGCAGATTGCAAAAATCCCTGTATGGTCTTAAGCAGGCACCCCGCGCATGGTACCACCGTTTTGCTTCCTTCATTATTAAATGTGGGTTTCGTAGTGCCTCTTGTGACACATCTCTCTTTGTTTATCAAAAAGGGAACCGCACGGCCTATTTATTGTTGTACGTTGATGACATTATTCTAACCGCCTCAGATGACAACTTTCTTAAACAGGTTATACAAACCTTGTCGACTGAGTTTGCAATGACTGATTTGGGCTCTCTTCATCACTTTCTGAGTATTCATGTTAGACGTAACAAAGCTGGCCTCCAACTATCACAGGAAGCGTATATTCGAGATATTTTGGCTCGGGCGAACATGTCCAATTGCAAGCCTTACAGCACCCCCATGTGACACAGATTCCAAACTTAGTGCTCAAACAGGTGCCCTTATCTCTGACGACACTTTGTATCGCAGCTTAGCTGGTGCTTTGCAATACCTCACAATCACTCGGCCTGACATCGCATATGCAGTACAACAGGTTTGCCTCTTTATGCATGCACCAAGGGAACCACGTTTTCAATATCTTAAACGTATTCTTCGGTACCTAAAGGGTACGAGTGACCATGTTTTCCACATTCGACCATCCTCGTCCTTAAAACTCACTGCTTATTCGGATGCCGATTGGGGAGGTTGTTCGGATTCTCGATGATCAACCTCGGGGTATTGTGTGTTTCTCGGTGAAAATTTAATTTCTTGGTCCTCTAAACGACAGCACACTGTATCCCGATCTAGTGCTGAAGCTGAATACCGCGGGGTTGCTAACACTGCTGCAGAGACGAGTTAGGTTCGTAATCTACTTCTGGAACTTCACATCCCGGCTCGCGAGGCGACCATCATTTTCTGTGATAATGTTTCTGCGGTTTATTTATCCGATAACCCGCTTCAACATCAACGAACGAAGCATGTTGAAATTGACATCCACTTCGTTCGGGAAAGAGTTCGTATAGGGGACATCCGCGTGTTGCACATTCCAGCCGACTATCAGTATGCGGACATATTTACCAAGGGACTTCCGAAGCAATTGTTTAACAGATTCAAGTCCAGTCTTTGCATTCGCTCCACTGCCGCTTCGACTGCGGGGGACTATTAACCGATTATATATGGAGAGTATTATTGTGATTATGTATATTCATTTTGTAATTATCTCTTGATTGTATTTCCTTATTTATTTGTAGGGTAGTTACACTTTTCTCTGTATATATTTCTTCCATTTGTTAATGAAAGAAGTGAAGCATTCTCATTATTTACAAGTACTACACATTTATAAAACCATCGATAATATTTTAATTAAATGCCATAAACATGGTTTAAAAACACTCAAGGCGTGCACCTTGAGGCAAGAATATAACTCCCAAATACCAAGCAAACATAAGTATAACGGTGGGGAAGATTTAAGTAGATTAGTCCATAAATTAAAAAAAACCATAGCGTTTCAAAAGCAAGAAAGGCATCTTTTACCCATTACTTATGAATTCGTGACTTTCATATAAAAAATCTGCTAGTTCACTCGTTGTATAAAAATCGCCTACTAAGAAAAAAAAGGAAACTGCAACTTTTAGATAAAGTGCATGTGGTGAACTCATCATTTGTAGACAGAAATAATACTAAAAAAACTCACCTTGTAAGTGTACCAGACATAAAACTTTTGCCCATGCAGCTACCCCAATGTGTTTAGCCAACAGGTCAAATTGGTGTCAACAATCCTAAAGCAACAAACACTTTTCAATGGTAAAAAAAGAGCTAATTCAGTACCTTTTAATAAACCAAACCTGTTTTTTAGCCATTAACTTTGCTTAATGCCTTTAAAGGGTAAACAAAAATAAGAAAACTACAAGATTAAGGCATTTAACATAAACACTATTCAACTTGATGCAGGGATCTACATACCATATCTCAAATATCACATATTGTGAAAAAAAATGAATATAAGAAGAAAGTGGCGTCTTTCATCTATATAAAGTGTAGTTTAAATTGGAGATTATCTTCTTTGAGTGAAGTTATTTGTAGTAGTTGCTTTAAGGAAAAATTTTCTTTGGCCTAAACTCCATACATGATCATTGTAACAAATGCCACGCATAAGTATTGTGATAATGATGCACGCCAAAGCAATTTCATATACAAATCCTTGGTATCTTTATACTTTGAATGGCCATACATATGCTTATCTGACTCACAATGTGTACATATCCATTGTATTGCTTGGAATTTAACTGCCAAAAGAGATAAAAACATTAAAAGTTGTTGTGAGTAAAACAATGTACTTAGTGAGAACACCAACTAAAACATTTTCATTTCGTTTTCCTTTTTTGGAACCTGAAAATACTTACTTGCAACTCCACATAAGCATAATATGTAGTAGAAAGATGTTTGCTTTGAAGTTTCAACATACAAAAAGCTACATACCTACATGGAGCTCAAAAGATTCAATCACATCATGTTTCATAAATTACAATATCCCAAAAGTGAACTTAAATTTTTAATCATTGGAAAAGAATATCATTTTCCTAAAATAATAAATTAAAAATATTAATAACAAAATCAAACACCATCAATCATTCACATGAATAAATTCAAACAAATAACATATTAACATAACACTGGAAGTCTAAAACAGATTCATAATTACCTTCAAATAGACAAGGTGAAGCCAGATGTCAGATATAATTCCAATAAGCAATAACACATACCATATCTCCTGAGCACCAGGCAAACACGTCTGTGTTCCCTCGAAGGAGGTACTTTAGCCTATATTTGGCTGCTTTAGGGAGGTGGTTATTGATTTTTATCTCCCGTTTCGGGTAGGAGTCACTAATTCTTACTTCCTCAAATGGACTTTCTCTTGCCTTACTGTTTTCCCTTTCTTCCATTTCCTAGGATGCAATCAAAAGAGCTTCTTACGTTGGTGCTAATGAGGCAATACCCTTATTCGTTGGAAACTTCGTCATTCTGTGTGCCGGGGTACTACAGCGTAGAATGCTGCAAGTTCCGGCCTTCCTATCAACAAGTTGTAGTTTGAAGGGGAGCTGGTGCGTGTCTATGTACATAGGTTTTTACAGTGAATTTACACATGAACTTTGTTTAAATATTTATAAAAATGATTATACCTTAACATTAAAACACACACAAAAGGACAAGTGTATCATGTCTTATATGTAGTAAAGTATTGGTAAGAACCAGATATCGATCCATGGAACACAGGAGGAGTAGCGTACTAAATCTTTGTCATTGATTCACCAGTAAAAGGATAAGTGAATGAGTTTTTAACTAAAATTATCTAAACTATATTTAAAACATATTAGACTCCAAATATGAAAAATATATATTATCTTGTTGCACAGACAACCTAAACATGTTATCTACATCAGATATGTCACAAAAGCACTTGATCAACTTTCCAATTTCAAGGCAGTTAATCATCCGCTAGGAGTTTTCTAACATGATGATTCTTTGGAAAGTTAACATGATAAACACACGTTAACCACCTAAAATCATTCTTTAGTGAGCTATTGATATGTATTCATGTGAACCTTTAAAGATAGATTAGTCATCCGCTAGGAGTTTTCTAACCTCCCTTATCAAAGAATGCAATACCGATGGTCACAATACAGCCACGAGGATAAGCATTTAAGTAGATCATATAACAAAATATTTCATCTTACAAGTCTTGATCACAAATCTACCAAGATAGCAATTTCAGACCAAAACTACTAAACAAAGATCATAAACCGCGTCAAGAACATGTAACAACACCATATAATTTGTTAGAACCCTTACGTGCAAGAAAGCATTCTTGATCAAAATAAGATTTATCTTTGATAAAACCAATACCCCTCTCGAGTCTCATGGTGTAAACAAGTTTACAAACAAGTAATTAATCAAGTAATTGTTAACAATCTTCACTAACCACAGATTCATTATCCAAGACAATCAAACATAATCAACAACTAAACATCAATGAAACATTCATCATATAATCATGAAGATTCAAACATGAAAAAGTACTAAAGATTCATACAAATAAGATTACAACATAAAGATCATTCATAAAACAAGTTTAATACTACTATTACACAATACTACATTAAACATAAACTAACATCGGCTCAGTACTTGAATAATGATTAGAATACATGCATAAGAACATGGAACTGAACCATAAACAAGCAAGGAATTGATGGGTTGGATCGGTTATGCTTCCACTCAATCTTTAGGCTTCAATGCGGTCTGATCAGGAGAGCTTCGGAACCCAGAAATCGCCCAGAAACATGGAGAAAAACCCAACACTCTAACTAGTAGCGAATGCTTCTATTTATAGTGAAAATCTCGATCCGCACGGCCGTGCAATTGGTCGCACGGTCGTGCACTGGCACTTGTCGGGTGACGTCATTTATCCGTTTCGGGTTCATACAAGTGGACTAGTGGACAAGTTGTCTCGGTCACAATATCGGCACGGTCATGCTTCAAGTCGCACGGTAGTGCGAGATCATCAGAAGGGTCATCAGAAATTATGGTCCAGGTGGTGCACGGTCGTGCACTGGGTCGCACGGAAGTGTGTTCCAAGTCTACAACGGCACTCCCACTTGCACTAGCAGTGCTTCCGAGGTCGGAGCTCATGCACGGTCGTGCATTTGGATCGCACGGTCGTGCGTGTTCTGGCAGTTTACCATATTTTTGCTAATTTCATCAGAATTGCACCATTTTCACCAGATTTGTCTTTCGTACTTTTTTAAAGACCTGAAATATAAAAGTAACTGGTTTGCACCATTTTCACCAGATTTGTCAATCTGTATGACTGTTTGCTGAAATATTGTTTATTAGTATGGGATAATGAACGCATTAAATATTGACACTAAATAGTTGTTATGGATTCTCTTGAGCAATCTGATTCGCCTAGTGTCGCGCCCCGATGATTCCGCCATCGGTTGGGGTGTGACAACAATCGTCCTCGCAGTATTGAGGAACGGGCGTCTAAGTATTAATGGCACCTTTGAGTCTTTGTCCATGTCCAAAATAATGAAAATCCACGTGAAACACAAATTTTTCGATTTTAACAAGCATATTTTCGAGGAATCCACGCAGATACTTAATTGAACGATCTGCAAGTCGAATGCCCATTCTAGTGGGTGAAGGTTCACCCGGATCTAATTTAGCAAAAACCTTATAAGGTATAAGATTTATGCTCGCTCCTAAATCAGCCAATGCGTGACTGACAGACATGCTGCCAATGAAGCAGGGAAGAGTAAAACTGCCCGAATCTCCCATCTTTTCAGGTAAACGATTTTGGAGAAGGGTTGAACAGTTTTCATTCATCAACACACAAGACAAGCTTTCAAGTTTCTGCTTGTTTGTGAGGATGTCTTTTAAGAACTTTGTGTATTTAGGCATTTGATCAACGCCTCAACAAATGAAAAATATGATATATATATATATATATATATTATCTTGTTCCACAAACAACCTAAACATGTTATCTACATCAGATATGTCATAAAAGCACTTGATCAGCTTTCCAATTTTAAGACAGTTGGTCATCCACTAGGAGTTTTCTAACATGATGATTCTTCGGAAAGTTAACGCGATAAACACACGTTAACCACCTAAAATCATTCTTTAGCGATCTATTGATATGTATTCATATGAACCTTTAAAGATAGATTAGTCACCCGCTAGGAGTTTTCTAACCTCACTTATCAAAGAAAGCAATACCGATGGTCACAATATAGCCATGAGGATAAGCATTTAAGTAGATCATATAACAAAATATTTCATCTTACACGTCTTGATCACAAATCTACCAAGATAGCAATTTCAGACCAAAAGTACTAAACAAAGATCATAAACCGCGTCAAGAACATGTAACAACACCATATAATTCGTTAGAACCCTTACGTGCAAGAAAGCATTCTTGATCAAAATAAGATTTATCTTTGATAAAACCAATACCCCTCTCGAGTCTCATGGTGTAAACAAGTTTACAAACAAGTGATTAATCAAGTAATTGTTAACAATCTTCACTAACCACAGATTCATTATCCAAGACAATCAAACATAATCAAGAACTCAACATCAATGAAACATTCATCATATAATCATGAAGATTCAAACATGAAAAAGTACTAAAGATTCATACAAACAAGATTACAACATAAAGATCATTCATAAAACAAGTTCAATACTACTATTACACAATACTACATTAAACATAAACTAACATCAGCTCAATACTTGAATAATGATCAGAATACATGCATAAGAACAAAGAATTGAACCATAAACAAGCAAGGAATTGATGGGTTGGATCGGTTATGCCTCCACTCGATCTTTAGGCTTCAATGCGGTCTGATCAGGAGAGCTTCGGAACCCAGAAATCGTCCAGAAACATGGAGAAAAACCCAACACACTAACCAGTAGCGAATGCTGCTATTTATAGTTAAAATCTCGATCCGCACGGTCGTGCAGTTGATCGCACGGTCCTGCACTGCCGGGTGACGTCATTTATCCGTTTCGGGTTCAGACAAGTGGACTAGTGGACAAGTTGTCTCAATCACAATATCGGCACGGTCATGCTTCAGGTCACATGGTAGTGCGAGATCATCAGAAGGGTCATCAGAAATTATGGTCCAGGTGGTGCACAGTCGTGCACTGGGTCGCACAGTAGTGCGTTCCGAGTCAACAACGGCACTCCCATTTGCACTGGCAGTTCTTCTGAGGTCGGAGCTCATGCACGGTCGTGCATTTGGATCGCACGGTCGTGCGTGTTCTGGCAGTCTACCAGATTTTTGCCAATATCATCAAAATTGCGTCGTTTTCACCAGATTTGTCTTTCACACTTTGTTTAAGAACTGAAAATATAAAAGTAACTGATTTGGTACCTAGACATTGTAGCTTCGGTCAAAAATGCTTAAAACGAAAGTGTTTTGTGGGATAAAAACATGTATAATTTAACGTATATCAGGAGCTTATAACAATGAAAATAAGCTCATCTGTTCTTGACAAGTCACCATCCCTGAAACATAGGTTAAGTGTTAGCTTCCCTAGGGTTTGTACCTTTCCCCAGGTGAAGCTTCTAAGGGATGTGTCGGTAGCTTATAGACAAGCCTTCATTTCACTTCTGAGTTGGTCGAAACATCTTTGGTACATGACATTGGAAGCAGCTCCTGGATCCATGTATACTATGTCGGGGTGAGGGAACCTTCTAGCTCAGCTTCCATGATGATGGGAAGCTCTAGCTTGTCATCTGGATCTGTAGGAAGGAAGCAAATTAACTGTTGGTTCCATGGTGTGGTCCTTCTTCTTTTTTCTTCTTGCTTTTCTTCTAAACATACCATTTTATGTTGACCTCTTTCTTCCCTTCCTTCTTATCTTTTATCTCTTTCACTAGTTGAGCTAGTTCCCCCAATTTAACAGCTTCCTTTATCATATTCTTTAGTTGGAAGTAGTCATTAGTGTGATGCCCCGTATCATTATTGAAGGCACAAAACTTACTTGTGTCTCTTTTACTGGAAGGTTTTGTGAAGGGTCTAGGAGGTCGGAAGTTGTATTTGACTTCCTCTATTGATAAGATTTCTGGGGGTGTTTTGCCGAGGAGAGTAAAGATGTGTTTATCTTTGTCCTGATTCTTGCTTGGATGGGGAGATCTTCTTCTATCTTCGAATATCCTTCCTTCATAGGACCTGAATGGTCGTCATTCTACGAAGGGTTGAAATCTTGACCTTTTGGATGAGGGAGGTGGCTCCCTCTAGCTTCCTTGTTCCCGCTTCTTGGAAGCGTGTTTTTCTAAAGCTTCTTCAGCTTTTAGGAAGGATTCTGCCCTTTTGAAAGCTTCCTCTATCATCTGGGGGTTGTTTTCATAGAACCTCCTTAGGAGCTTCTTGGGCTTTATAGCGTTCATGAAGCTGCCACCTCTTGGCAAAGTAGGCTGCTGGGAAAGCCCCCTCCTGTCGCAACGGTGTGGGGCGTCAGAGGCTGTTGCCCCGCGGCCAACTCGAAGGGGCTAGTAAATTCCCTGACACTAAGAATGAAATCTCTCCAGTGTTCGCTTCACCATGAGAGAGGTTGTTAAACTGTGTTTTGATTTGAAAGGTCTACAATGGTCATAGAATTAGTTTGATAGTTGTTATAGAATGCGCAGTTTGGTTAGATAGAGATAGTGGGTTTTATTACCCAGTTTGTAGCAAGCCTGCTTAGCTATAAAAGAACCTCTTCTGCTGTTCCTGGAGTTGCAGAAAGGGATGCTTTAGCTGTTGAGGCTAAGAAGGGAATTGAGGTAGAGCTGGGCCCTATTCTCTATTTTGGAAAAGGACCTCTTACAGCAGTTGACAGTGGAAACTTTCCAGCTAGCGATTGATCCAGTTACCGGTAAAGGACAGTTGACAGAAGAAAGAAGAGAGATGAGCTACTATCACTCAAGAACTAGAAGAAGGAAAGAAATCGATTGCTATCAATCCGTCTTTAGATCAGAAGTAGACGCCTCTTTTAGGGCTCTTTTTAGGCCTTTGTCCTTCTAGATGTATGTATCTTTCTCATTCCCCGCTGTCCTTGCTTGGCTAGCGTGCTACTGGCATGAATCCATTCACTACTGAGAAAAAGGAAATGAGTCTCACTTGGGCTAGAAGGATAGAAAAGCTTAAGATGTATAATATGCTCAGTTCACGGATACCAAAACTACTGATCCTCTCTTTCCTGCTCTTGCACTGGTGTGGCATTCTGCAGTTTTTGATATCCTGGTGCGGAGCTTGGCCAATCTCTCCCCATCTATGAGCAAGAACTCGCTCTTTCTCTTAGACCATCTCTTCTCACGAAAGTCTTTCCATCCCGTCTCCGTTTGAAATATCTGTGGCCCTGCTTCAAAGTCCATCTACACACTCCAGCTGCCTCCTTTTGAGCTAGTCAAGCAGGCGTTGAACACGGACGAAGCCCTTTAAAGGTAGAATTAGGAGTCGAAGCCATTTAGCCCTTATTTAGCTACGTTAGGTCGTTGTAGTCCATAAATCAAAATAAAACTTTATCAGAGCTTGCATTCGGTGCCGTTGATTCAATTTCTTCACCACCTGATACCCTCGTCTTTTCAGTTGCCCCACTGTACATTAATCCTTCCCTCTTGAACCTCTCTATGAAAGCTCGAAGGTCCTCATGATCTTTCTGTTGGATTTGATGCATGATAGTTGCATCCCTAGTGTATCTCTTCTGAGGGGTAAGGTTGGCTAGGAAGCTTTTGTGTAGGTTATTGAAAGATGTTATGCTTCTGGTGGGAGCCCACAGAACCATAACCTAGCTGGTCCAATGAGAGTTTGCATAAACATGTGGCAACACTCAGCATTATTCCATCGTTCAAATGTAGCTGCCCCATGAAGACCTGGAGATGGTCTTCAGGGTCCTCCAAACCATCATATGTCTTAATGTTCGATGGCATCTTTATCTTTGACTGGATGACATATTAGCTATTTCTTCAGAGATGCATGACAACGAGCTTGGCTTGTAAGGCATGGAGGGTATATCAGGGTTTACCCCTGCTCCGCCCGTGCTGATGCCTGCTTGGGTAATAGCTTGGACATAAGCTTGTGGTCCAACCTAAGTAGCTTTCCAAATTTCGTTCCTTGTAAGTTGTTGGCTTAACTGAGCCAGGAGGGCAGGTACTTGGGGATACCGGGCACTGTACATGGGGAAGCCCTGCTGAAAGCTTAAAGATGGTGAGAAACTACAGCTCTGCTAGCTAAAGGCAATGATCTGAGTACTTCTTTAAAGGTTGTCTGTGGATGTCGGTGAACAGCTTGAGCTTGTTGGAGAAGCTGCTTGACAGTATACTCTAGGCTTTTTGGAAGGAAAAGAGGGGAGCTAGTGTGATAGCTCACGGTCCAGAGTGATCCATCAGGCATGAGATATAGATTTGGGTCAGGACTAGGTCCTGCTCGGCTTACACTTCTGGTTCATCATAAAATAACTGTACCCTAACTCCTTTGGTTCGTTCCTCTCGAACATACCCGTTCAAGAGCTTCCTCAACTGCATAAAGTTACTCCTTACTCCCTTGGGGGTTATTTCCATGGTTTCAACCGGGAAAAGTACTTTACTTGGTGAAGATGGATGAGCTCGTGTAGAGGGAGGTGTCTGGAACTGTTGTGCATCTTGTGTTACCGGTGCGACATGAAGTTCGTCCGTGTTGGTTGTCACACCCTGACTTTTGCGGAAGCGTGATTATGGCGTGACATTCTTAATACCATTGCATTCAATCATAACAACAACTATGTGATAAAACCATAGATTTGTCATCCATTAAATGAGTTTAAAATATAACATTGTTTAAAATGCAGACTTCAAATTCAAGTTTTACAAACCATACAAATTGTTTATGAGTTCACTAAGGACTCGTCAAAAGATATTAGATGTAACTAAGGTTTGGAAGACGTGTCTCGTCCAGGAATAAGACACACTGACCAAACCCAAAGACCATGGATGACATCTTTATTCCTATTGCAGCATAAAACTTCCAACGCCCACCAGATCCACTTACTAATTCCCTGAAATACATGTAGTTGGAAAACATCAACAAAAGTTGAGCGAGTTCATGTGTTTAGTATGTGTGCACGAATCATCCTTGAAAACCTTTGTATGTATGTATGTACTTGTAAACTGGTATGAAGCAACAAGGAAAAACAGATCAATTAATGTGTAGCTAATACATTAATATAAGTGACATGGCATAGGAAGCAATCAACCCTGTATGCGTATTTCGTACCGGCCCCTCCGGCGGAACGACATAGTCACCACATGCGGCCAACTCACAGGCCCATGGGTGGGGCTCGCAACACCCAATAGATCTATCACTCATGTCCCTCGGTCCTTATACAAGGGTTAATGGTCTTAAGTTAATCGCCTACCCATTCACGTGATCTAGCAGTTCATTCCTTAGCTAACCATACCATTTGTAATTGTTTGTAAACAATTGTAACATGTATTTCACCCCCGAAGTTATAAAACTGAAAACAGTTAAAAGAAAAGGGGGACATGAACTAACAGTTTTGCGTTCCTTGTATCCGATGTAATCTCAAAGTTTCCTCTAGAACGCACGACTACCTACATGCGTACTACGGTCCATTAGACGAGCGGGTCGTGCCTTGACTTGGTAATGACTAGTGTCTTTGAGTTATGTTCCAAGGTGCCTTCAAATATTCCAAGTGTTTAATTATTTGTTAAAATAATTAATATTTTAACTTAACACTTCCCAAGTATTAAAACATGTATATCCTTCCCAAGGATGGGTATATTTGTATTTGTATAACTTGCCATGTATTGGCGTCGTATTCCGGTGTGGATTTATACGTACGAGGATACGTATCTTCTTGTAATAGTTAAGTTTTTTTTTACTTAATTTTGTGTTAAACTTTCCGGAATATTATTTCTAATAAAGGTCCACTAATATATATATATATATATATATATATATATATATATATATATATATATATATATATATATATATATATATATATATATATATATATATATAGAGTAGGGTTCGCACGGAAAGTGTGTTTTTCCTAGAAAGTCTAGGAAGCGATCTGGTCCATCCGATTGGTGTGTTTAAGGGTTGAGATTAAATCAATGGCAATCTTGTAATATTTGAGTTTAATTAATTGATTGTTTTAAATGAGTAGGGGCAATTTTGTCAATGGTCGTGTTTTAAATCAATTAGATAACCACCCAGTTCCTAAATTCAAGCGATTTTCCCTCCCTCTCTCTCTCTCCAAACCCTTCTTGGAAACCCCAATCCCTACCAAAAATAACTACAATCATGGAAGAAGATAACTTTAGAAACGATGGAGAGCACCGGATCAAATTAAAACACTTCTCCATCTCCACCATCTCCGAGTTCATCATCACCATTCAAATATTGTTCTTATCATCTCCGTTTTCTTGACGATGTGTTTTAGCAGCAAGCAAATATTGTTCTTATCATCTCCGTTTTCTTGACGATGTGTTTTAACAGCAAGCAAATTAATACAGTTGTGTTTTAGCAGCAAGCAGATTCATACAGTTGTGGTTTAGCATCCAGATTCATACATATGTGTTTTAACAGCAAGCAGATTCATACAGTTGTGTTTTAGCATTCAGATTTATACAGATGTGTTTTAACAGCAAACATATTTATACAGTTGTGTTTTAACAGTAAGCAGATTCATACAGATGTGTTTTAACAGTAAGTAGATTCATACAGATGTGTTTTAACAGCAAGCAGATTCATACAGTTGTGTTTTAGCATTCAGATTCATACAGTTGTGTTTTAGCATCCAGATTCATACAGATGTGTTTTAACAGCAAGCAGATTCATACAGATGTGTTTTAACAGCAAGCAGATTCATACAGATGTGTTTTAGCATTCAGATTCATACAGTTGTGTTTTAGCATCCAGATTCATACAGATGTGTTTTAACAGCAAGCAGATTCATACAGTTGTGTTTTAGCATTCAGATTCATACAGTTGTGTTTTAACAGCAAACAGATTCATACAGTTGTGTTTTAACAGCAAGCAGATTCATACACTTGTGTTTTAGCATTCAGATTCATACAGTTGTGTTTTAACAGCAATCAGATTCATACAGTTGTGTTTTAGCATTCAGATTCATACAGTTGTGTTTTAACAGCAATCAGATTCATACACTGTGTTTTACCATCTTTATATTGTGGGATCTATAAAAAAAAATTGACTTTAGCCCTGTAAACTGTTAAAACACAGCACCAAGAACATGCTGATAAATTCCAGTAATCTTCTGAACAATGGAATATGCGATGTAATGTGACATGGAATTTTAGTTAATGAACACATTGACTTCCAGATTTGAATTCGAAAATAATATAAATTCCAAAAATCATGGAATTTTAGTTAATGAAGATACATTCCAAAAATAAAATTAAAATGTGAAATTACATGATAGCCCTTCTACTTAAAATCCCTCAATGACACATGTCCAATTCTTATTCCTTCCTAGACTTTCTAGGAAAAATAGACTTTCCACCCAACTCCTGCTCTCTCTCTCTCTCTCTATATATATATATATATATATATATATATATATATATATATATATATATATATATATATATATATATATATATATATATATATTTCCCACATATATCTATTTTAGAATTATTGTTTAGAAAAATTATTTATAATTTTTCCTTTTAGCAAAAATATTTGTAGTTCCAAAATAATATATTTTTAAAGTCTCACTTAGAAAATATTTATAAACTTATTCTATCCAATAATGTATTTCAAGTTTATCCAATAAAATATATATTTTTCCCCAAAATAGCATATCTTCTAAGAAAATATATTTTTACTTCCCCAAATAATATATTTTCTCCTTGTCAAAAATATTATATAACTTCGTAATAATTGGCAAAATCATGTTTTCCTTTCTTGTGTCCAAAATATTATTCACCAAAAATATACTTATAAATGTATTTTCTGGAATATTTTGTAAGTTACATTCTTTCGTTCGGTTTCCCAATATTGTGTGTGTGACTTGTGTATTTATTCCTTGTGATTTTTGGTAATATTTTGGATTGTAAATTCTTGGTATTTGTTAAGTTATATTATTTCAAATCCTAAAATAATATAACTAATACATAAGGTATTCAAATAATCACACACATGTGTCTTCTAAATATATACCTTTCAAATACATATTTAGTTATTTATATTTACAAAAACCAACCTCCAATATTTGTATTTTTGTTTCAAAAATTATGGAAAAGTTTATATTGAAAACCATAGTTAAAATACACTTGTAAATATTTGTTAGAAAATATTTTTCTAAGTGTTTATATTTTTAGAAAATGTTGCCATAGTTTCCCCTAAAAATGGAGGTTTCCATGCTATCAAAGCATATCATTTTCTTTTTAAAATCATCAGAAACAATCAATAACTTAACCAACACTTACCAAGTGGCAAAACAATGCTATTTATATAACAACATGAACTTGAACTTTTATAAAAACTTGTAGTAACTTACTAGTGTTTTTAGTAAGCCTAGTTACCCTTAAAAAATATGATTATTTATTTAATAACATCATTCTTGAAGATTTTAGATCTTTACAACTTGTATGATGATTTTTCAAAAATTAATCTTCTTGTATTTTTCTTGTTAACCATGTACTTTTATACTTGTTTCACCACTAGAAACATGATTAGTTTCTTTAAAAACAATGTTTTAGTAAATCTTGTGTATAACTTTAGTTTCTTGAGAAAACTAGTTTTGAAATCATCCAAGTTTATGACTAGTAACATGTTACATACTTTATCATTCATAAAATCATTTTCATTCTTCAAGTTCATGAGAGACATAAATTATGATGATCTTAGTCTTTCACAAGATCACCACCTTAACTTACTAGATCATGTATTGAATCACAATCTAGTAGGTTTCATATGATGTCTAACATCACGTCATCAATCATCAAGAAGCAAATCAACACTAATCAACATGTATTCTTATGTTATTAAGCTTATGTTAAAGTTTCATCTTCTAGTTTCTTAGTGTTCTTCATGATTTTCAAAATGTATCATTCTTTAACCACTTGAAATAGATGTAAAATGAAGAGATCAAGACTCTTACCACTAGGACAAGGTTAGGGATGATCAAATGAAGAAAACAAGTGGATAAAAGCACTAGAGAGAGGTCCTTCAACTTTCAAGAGCACCAAGCTTCCTCATGCACCTTCTAACACCTTTGTAGATATATGGATTGTATAGAAGATGATTGATGATGGTGGGTGTATGGGGAGTGGGTTATGGCCGAAGGTAGGGGAAGAAGAAGAAAAGAAAGGGTGTTGGTGAAATGTGATGCAAATGATGGTTATGATCCTTATGGGTATTCTTATAATCTTTCATCCATAATAATCCAATGTGTAATGTGTCCTCTAATTACAAGACATAATCTTTTACATATCAAAATGAATCAAAGGAAATCTTGATGGTGGGGCCATGCTTGGCCGATTACATAGGTGGGGGATGGGGGTATTAGCTTAGGTTTAAACCATGTAGTTAACAATCTAGTTAATTTTTAAGTATTAGTTACATACTTTAGTTAGTAGATATTTTTAGTGGATGTTATGATATTCGGGGATCATAACTAGCTTGGAAACATTAAAACAGTGCTTCTAGTGTAATTTTGATGTTTCGGGTAGTGTCCAGTTGTTCGGTTAGATACTGGTTCGTTAAAGTGCTAAACTATACCGTTTAGTGTTCTTTGTGTACCCTTTTGTGACACTTTTAATTCCTGACACTTAGGAAAGTATTCTGGACCAGTTAATCATTTTTCTCCATGATATAAGAGTGTTAAATAGCTGAATTTTGCTGAATTATGCTGAATTCAGCACTTTAATTGAGTTTTAGGCACTTTCCGGTACTTTATCTATCTCTAGGAAGGCAGTTTTATGACCCTTACTTCCCTACACACTATACTAGTGTCATACTTGTTTTCTGTTCAAACTGTGTCTCAAAACAACGTCTGTCTATGTACTGAACTCCGTCAACATTTTCCCGGTTTGTCTGTTAACTGTGCTTTGTACATCATTTATGTCAATATGTTTGCATGCAGTCAATGATGTGTCATTTGCAGTATGTGATGCACATGTAAGTATGATGCAGTAATCAGAAAGCAATTCAAGTCAAAAATTGTAAATCAGCACAGTCATTAAGCACTAATCATCATTTAATAATTGTACGGATGCATGCAAATTTGACAGTTGTCACATTCTCCCTCTGTTAAGAAAATTTCGTCCTCGAAATTTGTACTACCTTAACTCCTTAGGGTTACATTATGCGTGTATGTATATGAATAATACTAAGGTAGATAACCACAAAACCGAATCAAATCTTATTCATATCAGGTGAATCTAAGGATGTATTACAACAACAGGGACCCAGTGGTTAAAAGGTATGTGTTCTAGCATTTGATGTCAAAGGACACGAGATGTATAGATGTATAATCTAGTGTAACTCAGTTAATAGGGGTGTAACAAAGGAGTCTTGACCAATGGATTCTCAAACAATCGGTCACAATATGCAAACGAGTTTTCACAAACCATAGCATCTGCTATATGAACTAAAAAATCAACAACTTGGATGTGAAAGTGATCTGTCAACTTTCGAATAAATAAATGGTAAGGATTAGTGTGTTGACATTCTTGAATTTCGAAATTTCACCGAATGAAATACAAGCGAATCTGGTTTATCATTGTCTTAATTCGTAGTTGCTTTAGGAAAGTTTAAATGACAAGTCAATCAAAAGTATGTGTAGTTTTGTGTGAAACAGTTGTCCATGATTAGCACAGGCTACAAATTTGTAATGACACCACAAGGTGTCATAATTGACATATTTCAATAATAGCGGTGACCGAACAAATTCATCGTGCTTGAGATCAAACGAAAGTGTAATGAAACAGTCCTGGGGATTTGATTCAAACAGCATAGTAGGACCTTTCAATTGAATATAGAATTTTAAAGAGCCACTGTTTCCGATCGAAGATGAAAAAGTAATAAGTACCGCAAGGCATTCGATCGATGATGAAAGAATCGTTAGGATGTACATCTTGACATGAAATGAACCTATGTACCATTGTCTTAACAGACAACTATGTTGAGACCGCTTTAATCGTGATAAACAAGACGGATTTAGAGCAAGTTGATAAATAAGCAATTAGATCCGTGTATGAGGTGCGTAACCAAATTAGCACAAGCTTCAATTTTTTTTTTTTGTGAATGTATCACCGCAAGGTGTCGAAACCAACAAACGATTTAGTGGAGGTGTAGACCAAACAAGTCTACTACGACTCGAAACAAAAGACCCTTCGCAAAATTTGAATATGATGCTCTCAATACATCATATGGCGTTTTAAATTGAATATGCAAAATGGACAAGTTCAAGCAATTGAACTTGGTTTCAGCGCAATCTGACAATAAACGTATGTACCAACAAGGGAATCTCAGCATGGTTACGAAGATAAATCATGAATGTAACTTGAAAGGAAAGAAGTTTCAAGAAAGTCTGTTGACTTGATAACAAGGAAGCCAACAATTACCATAACGTAGGTCATTCGAATCACAAATCAATAATTAGATTTAGCAACATAATGCTTGCACTTCAATGAAGGGTTTATTCGAAATGAAACCGCATGCGTAGCAAATGGTGCATGCGTAAGATATAAGTTTTCAAGTAATGAAACAATGAGTATTTGCTAAAATGAAGAAATGAACAAGTATCGAAGCAAATGTGTGTTCGCTCTCAGTGAAGAAAATTAACCGATGTAACTACCATTAAAGGGAGTAGAGATGTAAACATCTACTCGCTAGAAGCAAAAGCGAAGATTTTAACAAAAGAAATTTGAGTATGGTTAACTGAAATAGCATATACGTCAGGATAATGGGGTTTGCTTGAGTTAACGGGTGTGGTTCCTAAGCAACCTTTACGGGTTTGGACCTGGGTTCCCAAAGGTCCTAAGTACATGTTTTCTATATTCTCAAAGTTTCGTATTCCGTGTAAAACTGTTTTGTGCATCGTGTAGGAAACCATTTTTGTGTACGTCTAAAACAAGTTATTGTCCCACAATTTCCCCGGTATACTTTCTTACTGAATTCACAGCTAATGACACTCGATCATCGATCAATCGTGAAATAGTAGTTGGATCCTCACAGTTAGTTAAATAAGTAATTCATCAATCCTTAGCAAGAGTCACCGACTCTTGTTGGTTAGCTCGTTTGGCTCCTGGTAGTTTGATGTTCGTACGAAAGCTATCGTCCTTCTTCTTGACGAGCAAAACTAGGGTTACCCAAAGCGGGAAACTTGGTCTGTTATCTTCCTTCTCTATCAACTACTGAAGCTACACTGACAATCCTTGCATCTCCGAAGGTGTAAGTCGCTAAGGTGCATTGACTGCAGGCGCGGCGCCTGGAATCAAATCGATGCGAAATTCGACTTGTCGTTGAGGAGATAATTCTGGCAAGTCTTCGGGGAAGACTTCAGGATATTCCCTTATCATAGGGATATCTTCGAGTTTTGGTTCTTCGGTTCCCTTGTCCACGACATGAGCCTAGAACACAACGCATCCATTACGCAACAACTTTCGTGCCTTAAAGCAATTTGGAAGCTGTAGGGGCGTATTCTGCTTACCTCCATGAATCATAATTGTTTCTTCATTTGCCACTGGGGTGCAGGTAATAATCTCCGCTCGATTGCTCGACAACCAATCCATCCCAATTACCACGTTGAAGCTTCCCTTACGCTAGTTCTATCGAGTACTGGATATCTATCTTACTTACTACTAAAACAAGTATATTCTGAAGCTAAAATTTGACAACAATGTCAAAGAGCACCGACGCATAACATTGACTACTATGAGACGTACCGATGGCCATGTTTGGATCCTGGCGTGCTTCCCTAGCTCCGGTGTTAGACATTTTTCCCACGCTCTTGTTTAATCTCCCGTGGGCAATCTTTCCTAAAGTGCCCCATGTCACCGCAGTTAAAACACCCTTGACCTCTCTTTCCACGTCTCGTCTCATGCCAATACGTCTCCTTGCAGTGCCCCACTTTGCCACAGTTGTCACACTTTCCATTTTTACATCGCCCGGTATGATGTCGTCGACACTTGTTGCACTTAGGTAGTTTACCCATGTACTCTTTTCCCTTTTTGGCCTTGTTGTGGTTATTCGTCTGAGTACCCTGTTTGAAGTTTCTGAACTTTCTCTTGTTATCTCCAGATGACTCCACATGAGTCTCCTTTTTCTCCTCAGAGGTTGAAATCTTCCTAGTCTTATTGCTTCTTCAGTGAGCGCCACGCTCAAGTCAATAGTTGCGTTAATTGTTGGAGGTTTAGATGTTGTCACCGGGCTTAGAATCTGAGGTGCCAATCCCCCGATGAAACGTTCGACCTTCTTAAACTCTGGATCTACCATGTAGGGGACAACACGAGACAGATCATGGAATCTCTGCACGTACTCAGCTATCTTTGGACCTTCCATCTTCAAGTTCCAGAACTCAGTTTCCAACTTCTGGATTTCTGCTCTCGACCAGTACTTCTTATGCATTAGTTCTTTCAGTTCGTCGCATGTCAAAGCATACGCAGCAGCCTCGCCCAAGGTCTAAACCTGAAGGTTCCACCATGACATAGCCCCATCTTGAAGCAGTCCGGAAATGTACGTGACCTGATGCTCTGGGGCACATTTGCTCAACCCTAAAGCAGAATCCGTCTTCTCAACCCAGCGCAGGAAGGCTAAGGCACCCCCAGTGCTGTCGAAATCCAGGGGCTTGCAGCCCAAGAACTGCTTGTAGGTGCAGCCTGCGATATAAGAAATATCATTCATGAGAGGCATTAGCAAGGCACACTTGGAAATGTCCAAACGTTTTTGTAATGTGTCTTAAGTGACTAAACATTACCGTTGGGTGGGTTGTTTCCTGTGGTACCTCCGCTGCGCTCGAAGCGAAGGGCCTCGTGTTGTGCGATGGCCTGTGAGATGCGCTCTTGTAATTCCGCCTCTGTCGTCGGTAGAGGGTTGTTGGTATCAGTGTTCCTTTGAATCGACATCTTCTAAGAGGAAGATCGGATGGGTCAGGTCTCATTAAAGTCACAAGCACATAAGCATCTACTTAACAAATGAGACCTAGGAGATGTGTATATATACACATATATAAGTAATCGTTATAACAATTAATCACATAACATCACAACTATAGCACAACTTGTAGATAGGAACATGTTTAATGAGAACATAACAAGCAAGCACGTAGCATCACAATTATAGCGCAAACATGCAGATCATCAATGTGCTTAGTGAGGACATGGCAACTGAGCTTTCATTGTTTACCGACCACAATCACACTGTTTACAAAGTGCATTACATCAAAAGGGACACAGGGTCACCCTACCCTCGTCCAATAAGTCTATCAGTGTACCAAAATCGCGGGGTCAAAAGTGGTCTTCAAAAGTCTCTACAATATCGGCTTATTAGTAGTGTCTTTTCCCAAAAGCAATGCAATCCGCATAAAACCAAAAGCCAACTATACTGGTGTCTGAGGTGGAGGAGTGAAGAAAAGCAAACTGCTAACATGTGCGACTTTCTCCTCGAGCTTGAATATACGGCGAAGTAAGTATCTGATCTGCTGCTTGATAGTAAAGAAACGAGCATCAAAACCTAAGAAGCTGTAATAGCAGCAGGTGAGAGTGCAAAAGGAGACAGTGATGAATGTGGAGGATCAAAGTATACTGGCATTGACAGGGTGGAGGACGTAATGTCAGCTCGAGCTCCAAAACTCTATAACTCAAAACCTCAAACTGTAGCTGAAGTAACAAGAGCAACTCATCCCGTGTGTAGCTTCCATAATGTGAGGGATGGTAGGGGTCTGAAATCAGCATAGGGCATGATAGGAACCATTGGAATGGCTCGTCCAGCGGTGAAGAAATGAACAGTATAGCCTAAAGGATCTGTGGAAAAGCTGCTGATACAAAATGATCGTCACGCAGGTGCTGGCCAAAGGTACCTTCCCCTGGATGGGGTGTGGGTATGTCTTGAAAGAAAGCAATAGGCAAACCGGTGCGTTTGACGTCGGAATCCACAAGAGGAAAGGAGCAACATCAACGAGTGCGGGTGCAGGAACAAATGTCTTAAAAGGAAGATCGACGGGTACAGGTGCTGGGTCGGGAATAAGGAGTGTATTATCTGGTAACTCAAACGGAACATAGTCAGGATCAGAAATCGGCTCAAGATCAATAGGTGCAACATCAGGCTGACCTAAGATGAACAGGAGCTGGCTCAGGAGCAGGCGCTGGGTCGTGTGAAGGTGTGGGATCTCGAGCAGGTGATAGTGCAGTAGTCATAGCGGTGTCGGCGTCTGAGTCAGTAGTAGAAAGTTCCAATCTGGCCGTCTGTAAGGCTGCAGATGTCACAGATTCAAAGGAGTCTGAAATCGAGTGCAAAATGGAAGCAGAGGATACTTCAATGGCGGGAATCTCAGGAGGTAGAATAGCAATGACATCCTCAGCTATCACCCTGGGCGTCTACAGGAGGATTATCAATAAACAAATCAACGTCATCATCAAACAAATCGTCAAAAGGCATATCCTCGGGAGGAATGACCATGAGAGGTACGGCGTCGAGGATCGGAGCCATGATGTGATCGCCATCGGGGTGTCCAAATGATATGGTGGTCATGGACCGAAACAAGAATGACAGAAGGATTCTCGTCAGGGAAACCATCAGCAAGGGTAAATCATCACCAAAGTCTGGCAGCGCGGACGGTTGGAAGTCGTCCTCGTCCTCGATCATTATATCAAGATCACTCTCAGTGTCTGGCGCAAATATCTCCGGTGTAGGTACAATCTCATTTCCTGTGGCGGTGGCCGTAGGGTCGTCAATGTCTGATTCCTCACTCTCGGAAGAAGGTGACATGTGTGCCGGAACATAATAATCATAGCATGTATATTCATAGCAATCACTAACACTTAGTATATTGCAAACAAGGATAATTCATCATGTAATCGTGTATTCACATTATTCTTCATGAAACTTGCTATCCTTCCTAGTCTCTCAGACTAAACTTCCCAGTCTCTCAGACTACCCTTCCCAGTCTCTCAGACTGAACTCCCTAGTCTCTCAGACTACCCTTCCCAGTCTCTCAGACTGAATCATAAGCATTTGAAATGTGTTTCGTGTCTTTTGTTTGTAAAAGTGTTTGTTTCCTGGATCTTGGCGTTTCGTGTATGCAATGAAAACATGTTTGTAAAAACGTTTTTGTGAGAGCACTAATGATTGTAGTCTAGACTCGAGAAGGAATCCTAGTTCGCTACAATCGAAGCTCTGATACCAAGCTGTCACACGCTGACTTTTTGTAACACCTCAAAAATTCACGCGCTATAATGTATTGATAAGTGTCATAAGCTTGAACGTAATAAAGAATACTCTAGAGGGACTAAAGTTGACAAACATGGAAAGTATGCGAATTCAAGGGTTCAAAATGTCAACAAGGGATAAATATACTTTACAATAACCCTACATGATGCTCATACCTTCAAACGAATAAATCATGGATCATACGGAGCTAAATATGAAAGAAAGTGAGAGATTACAAACTACGGGGGTTTAATGTGTCAACATGTTTAAGTTATACCTCTGAGTGACCTTTCAGCAAACCCGAAGCTTTGTAACAGTAAATTATGCTCACTAGAATGCACGATAAAAATTTCATAAAGTTTCGTTATAATATGAGAAAGTTATGATCAAATTCGTATATGAGGGGTTAAAGCGTAAACGTTGGAAATTATGACTTTTCGGGTAATAACAAAGTGACCAAGGACTTAACAAAGTGGGAATAAGTCTTGAGGCCCTTATAAGTAAATATGAAGGGCTCATAATGCAAGTAATAACCTTTCGAAGAGCCAAGAGCCAAGCTGTAATAATTGGAAGATTTGAAATCTGACAGCAGATCTCAGGCGGGCCGCGTAAGGCTTAGCAGAACCTTACGCGGGCCGCGTCAGACGCCCAGATGCAGAAAACACAGGCAGCAGCCTGTTCAACCTTGTAACCGACTTTAAAAGGTCTTCTCACCAGCATGGGCGACCCCTAACAGTTCCTAGGCACTAGGGAACACTTGTAATGATCTGGGATAAATGCTAGACTTGCTTGTCATGATCATAATGGATTAAAGGCACTATATAAAGGCCTTGTGTTGCAACTTTGATCATTCACTCCCAACTCAACTTCTGGTCATCTCTGGAGCTCAAGGGCTTTCTCTAAGCATCCCTGGTCGTGCATAGGTCTTTGGTAAGTACCCTTGACCTCCCTTATTTGAGTTTTTACTTAGTTTTAGCTTGAAAGTCAAACCGTCGTAATTAACGTTTGACTTAGCGATTAATCATTAATGGTTCAGTGCTTAGTCGAATCATAGATAGTTATAAGTTGGTAGTTATGTGGGCATTAAACCCTTAAAAGGACACCTCTGATGCCCGTTCTAACTAGATCAAATGTCGGGTCAAAGTTGTTTAGAAAAAGTCAACAGAATGCTAATTTTCGAATTAACGCGTAATTAACAATGTAGAAGACGTGTAACCTATTTTATCACTCATATAACTTGGTAACAAGTATAAGAACTGGTCTAAGCTTGTTTAGTCCGACAATTTTTTTGTTTTGACCCGGTTCGGAACCGAAAGTCGCAAAACTTTGACTTTTGCTTTGACTTCAGTTCTGATCCGTTTTAGTAGAGTTTAGAAATGCCTTAGGACTTCCTTAGGACTAGGTTACATGATATTATAACCCTCTGTGACTGGTTCGTTGATTGTCTGATTAAATTACACGTTTCCGTTAAATGCTTAAATGTTGACCATAATGCCCTTTTGACCATAAAACGAGAATTTTGGAAATGTGTGAGAGCAAAAATCTTTGTTACTAGTTTATAAACATGTCCCTAAAGTTTCATAACAGTTCGAGGTCCAGAATAGGAGTTATGCTAAATAGCGCAATTAAGAAGCTTTTGTTAATTAAACGGCGCACTTAGCATAAAGCCTATCTAAACCCAACTTTTGGCACCAAACCTTTTACCCACTGATGTAATATAATATTCTGAGATTTTTAAAGATTTTTAATTATTTTTAACCTGCTCATAACCTAAGGTTATGGCCTTGACTCGGTAAATACCGATTATACCCTTTTAGGGCATAAAGCGAATTCTACATAATATTTTGACACAAATCCAATTGTGTTAGGATCCGAGGCTCTCATGATTATGTTTGTTTGTACAAAATGAACATCCAGTGAATATAAAATTATGTAAAGTGAAGCGGAATTGTATACAAACTTTGTAAACACAAACATAGAAGAGAGTAGTATGTTTAAACACTTGTTTCACCTTGAGTCGAATGATTACAATGAAAAGCAAAAGGTTACAATGCAAGCTTACAGACTAAACTCCCCCTCAGCCTGATACTCCAGAGTTGGTTGCACAAGATGAAAGGATTGAATTGAGGAGAAGAACTCACTCAAAACGAATCAAATATAACAGTACAGAGTACTGTTATATTTATAGGCAAACCAAACTACTGATGTACTTCAGCTGACGTCACCATGATAGTGACTTCTAACAGCCTAACAACCTATAGACACTGATCTATACAAAACTACTGATGTCTAACAACTGATTGATAGTACAATACAAAACAAGTCTAACACTGTTCACGTTCCACTGTTGTAGCCTAAGCACTGATTACTTGAACATCAGTGCTTTCTTCAAAAGGTGATCAGTCTTTGAATGAGCAGTGCTTGAATCTTCAGCAGCACTTAAGAGACAGCAGTAGATAGAGCTCAGCGTTTGCCTTTTAGCAGTCTTTAGTTGTTCCATCAGTGTTTGGTTCATCAGTTGTTCTTCTGAGCAGTGTTTAGAGTGTATCAGCAGATAGATAACCACTGTCAAGGGGAGAGCTTAGTGTAAACATCTGCTTATTGTGAATCCACTGTTGTGACCAGGTTTTGGCTTTACATTATCTGTTCCTCTGGTAGGGTTCAATCCCAACAAATTGGTGGCAGGTGTGGGTTTCAAAGCAGTGGGTGTGCTGCTTTGATCACCTGGAGCAATGGGCTCAGCAGAAGATACCTGAGAAGCAGTTTCATCTGCTAAATTCTGCTCAGGTACCTCTGCTTTGTTTTTATTGGTGCCAACATTCTAGAGAATGTTTCAGGCGTTAAGCAGTTTATTTTAAAAGAGGCACCTTGTTTGGGCAATTCTGCATCTTCCTTTACAAATTTTTGTTCAAAATAGTAGCTTAGAAATCGTGGAAAGAGCAGAAATGTCTTATTATCAACGTTTTTTACCAAATCATCAAATATTTCCTGGGAGTAATTAAAGTTTTTATTGTTTAAAATTGCATACCCCAGGCATTGGATTTTTGTTGGTATTTCATTAAAAGACGTTGTTTTATTAGAAACACACATTAGCAGTGTGTGAAATAAAAATCTGGGTGCAGAAGGAAAATATCCTTTTTTGTAAGGTATCCCTTATCGGTTGCTCTGCATAGCCCCTGTTTATGAAATCCTTTTTCAACTCGTCTTTTGAAAATGAAGTTTTTCCTTTTAAATCATCGAGTTTAAAGATTTCAGAAATGGATTGTGGAGAGATTTCAACCTTCTTACCCTGTATCGAGGAGTTGATGGTTGTGATGATGTCTCCTTGTTTTTCAAGGGTGGCATTCTTCCAGAACTCTCTCTGGGTTTGAAGATAAATAGGAGCGTCTGCTGTTATCAAAGTTTTGTACTTTGATGTAGATAAGATGTCGATGATGGAGTCGAAGGTGTTGTCAGTTGTGGGTTTTGTGAGTATACCCACATAGTTGTGAGGAGATTTGTAGTGAATCTCCGTAGTTTCATCGACCATTTGAGTGGCATCTGATGTGGTGGAGGAAGAAGATGGTTTAGATTTTGACTTAGATTTTGGTTTCGTCATATTTGATGAAGAAGATCGAAGAAGGTTTTTGGAGTTATGAGAGGGAAACTGCTTTGAGAAGAGAATGTTTAGAGTTCAATTCGACAGTGTGAGCCCCTGTTTGGGTTTAATCGGGGTTTTATTCAGGGAAGAATGAATGCTGATGTGGCAGCGGTTATAATGATCTGACGGCTAAAAAACTGACCACGTGCCAACCCCTGATGAAATGGTAAATAATGGAGGACAGTTGTTTTGACAACCACTGATGGATCAATCATCAGTAGTTACAACGGTAATGAAATGAAGCAGTGGGTGTATCAGTGGATGGAACAAAGATTTTAAACATCAGTGTTTTTGTAAGAAACAGAGGTTGACTGTCAGCAGTGGACAGACTTTAGAGGGCAGATGTTGAGCACAACAACATTTAAGGAACAGCAGTGGTTGAAAACAATAATGAGGATCATTTGTGTAACAACTGTTTCTGCAGCAGTGTTTTGACTTTTGACAAATAATTTTAGCATCTGCTTGTCCAGATCTAGGAATTGATTTTGTCTTGTGAAAGCACAATATCTTATCTAGCATCTGTTGAACACCAGAATTGCTATTCTTGACAAAATACATTTTAGATGTATATTATCAAGATTAAATTGCCAGCAGTTATCTACAGATATTTTTGTTCAAGGTTTTGCCAAATGTCCATTATTCCAGACAGTGGTTTAACATTCCAGATGATGAAAACTTTTTCTACTAATACAACTCATTTTGTGTCTAATTACTTGAACTAGAACATGAGTATCTCAGTAGTTCAAAATCAATTTGCAATCAATTTTGATCTGTGACAACCAAACTTAAGCTTAACATGACCTTGGTATGTGTGCCATTTCCTTTTGATCAGATTTAGGATAGTAATTTCACACAAAAATAAGGAAATTGCATCCTGACCAGAGAAGAACTTTTACTATCAACAATGAGTAAAAGTACAAAATATATTTTATAAAAAGTAATATATGTCTGGTTTTATTTGGAGAAAAACACCTTTAAAAATTAAAGGATGTTTTGAAAATTATCAAAAGGATCTGACAGCTTTCCAATAAGTTCAAGATCATATCATTCTCAAGTTATTTTGACCATTGTTTGGGGTCATTTTCTTGTCAATTGATTGTAAATTCTTCTTTTAAGGTCAATCATTGGGAATGTCATAGAAACCTGAACAATTCCTGTATTGATGAATGCACACAGTGGCATGACCCCATTGTTTAACCCAACTTCAACCTCAAGAGTGTTTTATGCTTATACTCTTTCCTTTTGATTTCAAAAGTTCTGAGATAACCACACTTTGAGATTTGTTCATTTTCTTTTTCCCTTTTTACCCTTTTTACCCTTCCCGTTCACAAGTACAGAAATACTCACTGGGAGATGTTATTTTGAAGAAGATTAGTCCAGAATCATTTTGAAGTAATGTTTTGGGAGATCTGGACACATTTGTACATGTTTTATTACCAGATCTCACACTACGTATGATTTGGACTGTTTTGACCTCTTATTTTCTTAATGTGTTTTGACAAGGTTGTTTTGGTCCTTTTGAGGATTCTCAACCTGCCTTTGAGCACATAAGAATTTTGAATAAAGCTTTAGTGTAAAATATAAAAACATCACAAAATTTCATAACAACAGTTGAAATCAATTTTGAATGAAGATGAACACATCATAGTTACCAAATAAGTTTCCAGATCTGGAAACTATGAGTGATTTGTGCATGACATCATTAGTTGTATGAGATTTGTGAATATTATGACATCTTGGTTGTTTTACAGAGCTTTTGAGTCATCATTTTGAACATGATTTCTCGTTACTCTGTTTTTCAACTGAAATACGACCAACCTTAGCATCAATGAATTGTGAGCTGAACTGTTATGTCAAAATGATTGTTAGATCGAATTTGACTGTCCAAGCTCTGATACCAATTGTTAGGATCCGAGGCTCTCATGATTATGTTTGTTTGTACAAAATGAACATTCAGTGAATATAAAATTATGTAAAGTGCAGCGGAATTGTATACAAACTTTGTAAACACAAACATAGAAGAGAGTAGTATGTTTAAACACTTGTTTCACCTTGAGTCGAATGATTACAATGAAAAGCAAAAGGTTACAATGCAAGCTTACAGACTAAACTCCCCCTCAGCCTGATACTCCAGAGTTGGTTGCACAAGATGAAAGGATTGAATTGAGGAGAAGAACTCACTCAAAACGAATCAAATATAACAGTTCAGAGTACTGTTATATTTATAGGCAAACCAAACTACTGATGTACTTCAGCTGACGTCACCATGATAGTGACTTCTAACAGCCTAACAACCTATAGACACTGATCTATACAAAACTACTGATGTCTAACAACTGATTGATAGTACAATACAAAACAAGTCTAACACTGTTCACGTTCCACTGTTGTAGCCTAAGCACTGATTACTTGAACATCAGTGCTTTCTTCAAAAGGTGATCAGTCTTTGAATGAGCAGTGCTTGAATCTTCAGCAGCACTTAAGAGACAGCAGTATATAGAGCTCAGCGTTTGCCTTTTAGCAGTCTTTAGTTGTTCCATCAGTGTTTGGTTCATCAGTTGTTCTTCTGAGCAGTGTTTAGAGTGTATCAGCAGATAGATAACCACTGTCAAGGGGAGAGCTTAGTGTAAACATCTGCTTATTGTGAATCCACTGTTGTGACCAGGTTTTGGCTTTACATTATCTGTTCCTTTGGTAGGGTTCAATCCCAACAAATTGCTACTGGTTTTATATGATAAATAAAGTATTTTGAACTATATAACCTGATTAGAAAACTCAGATTTCCTGTATAACCCGGAAATCGCTTAAAATAACTTTTTACGCGTATTAAACACCTAGTATGGGTTCAAAACCATTTTTGTCATATAAGACTTATCACCAACCGATATAACCTGTTAAAATAAATTGTCCTATTGATTATTTCAGACCCGAATCTCAGAATTATAATTAACCTCTTTTATAATCTTTAAAATGACCAAAATACCCCTACGGGGCTTAATATGAGATTAAACTCGTTTTGGGCATAATGAGAGATATCCTACTGATATCACAACATATTTAAAGCATATTGACTTAGGAAACCTGTATAGGACTGTCACACCCCGATTTCCACGTGTATCACCGGTGGGCCCGGTGGGGGATTACCGTGACGTAGTTGGCAACAATATAGTCAAACCACACAATTATATAAATGCACAGCGGAAGCTTAAAGATAAATATATACTTCAACCTCTGGTTGTAATATCAAATGTATTACAGAAGTCGAATGTATCCACAGCGGATCAAAAATAATAAAATATTGTTCATTCAGATACGGCATCGAGTTTGCGAGACTATTCGTGATGCTTAGGAAGCTAATACCAGCCAATTTCGTATAGTACCTGCACTTAATCTTTTTGGGGAAAAATACGTCAGTTTACACTGGTAAATACATTCAACTGACACATTTGAAAATGTTTATTAAAATTGATTTGAATGCACAAGGCACAAACTCTTTTATAACTTGGGAAAATTATTAAAATCTTGTGAACGTATTACATGTTCTTTTATGCGTTCAGTAGCCCGGGTCGTGCCGGGTTAAAGATTTATAGACACGCCACATTGCGTAAAACCGTAGTATAAAAACCAACGGCTACGTCTTTTAATTTAATGTCGACAATGTATACCGGGTGTACGCCTACACCGGGATGTCGATGGTCGTGGCCATTTCGTAAAATGATGCCAAGGATATCCGGGACAACGGTCATTAAACCCCCCAAAGGCTTTTAAGAAACAAAACTGTTTAAATGAGCCGATCATATTATTTAATTAACCACCTAAGCGATGGAAAAATATAATGCTCAATCAAGCGGTATTAACATACCGTAACCCAAGCCCGTATAGGGGAAATAAGTTAAAGTATTTACCTTTGCAAGTATTATTCCTTAGTTCGATTAAATCACCGATAGCTTTTACTGGGCTCCTAATCTGGAACGAAGGTTTTAATTAACCTCTTAGAATCCTAACGGGTCTTTATATTGGCCGTAGCCTAGACTGGTTGGTTCCGGAGTATAAATATGGTTTAATCGCGTGAAAGGCGAAAACCGAGAATGGAATGTGATTCTGCCCCAAACAAGTTCAGAGACTTGTTTTATATGGGTTCAAGGTTCACACTCTGGATTTTGGGGTTCAAATGATATAATTTGACCCGTATCGGCTGATTTATGAAAACTAGTTTCATAAGCCGAACCGTGCGCGCAATAGGCGAAACGGTTATCCATGAGAGTCTTACGCTTATTTCCTAAGTCAATATGCCTTAAAGAGGTTGTGGTATCAGTAGGATACCTCCCGTGATGCCCGTAACGAGTTTAAGTTAATATTATGCCCCGTAGGGGCTTTTCGGTCATTTTAAAGACTTTTAAAGAGCTTTTCGAGTTCTACAGGAAATCTGAGTTTCCCGAACAGTTTATAAAGTCTAAAATACTTTATTTATTATTTAAAATCAGTAGCAACTGGAATCGGGTCAAAAGACCTTGTAGAACTCATGTTTTGGCCAAAAAGGGCATATTCGGTATTTACCGAACCGTAGCCATAACCGCAGGTTATGAGCAAGGTAAAAATTATTAAAAATCTCTAAAATTCCCAAAATATTATTTTATAACAGTGGGTAAAAGTTTTGGTGACGAAATCTTGGTTTAGATAGGTGTTATGCTAATTGCGCCGTTTATTACAAAAGTTTACATTAATTGCGCTATTTAGCATAACTCTCATTCTAGACTTCGGATTGACGTTAAACTTTAAGGACATGCTTATAATTTAATAAGCAAGGTTCTGGTCCGTTCACGTGTCCGAAATACTCGTTTTATTTTCAAAATGGCGTTACGGTCAACTTTTAGGCGATTAACGGAAATGCGCAAAAGACTCGGATAACTCATGAACCGATCACAGAGGTTTATACCATCATGTAACCTGGTCCTAAGAGAGTCCTAAGGTATATCTATACCTCACTAAAACGGGTCAGAACTGAAGTCAATGCAAAAGTCAAACTTTTGCGACCTTCGGCTCCGAACCGGGTCAATATAGCAAATGGTCGATTCAAACGAGCGTAAACAAGTTTATATTCTTAATATCATGTTTTATGATCATCAAAACAGGTTTCATAACATATACATTACAGATTATGTACAAAACGGCAAAATAGCTTTCTGTTGACTTTTTAAGTGCACGTTTGACTCGACATTTGATATAGTTAGAGTGATGATCAGAGGGAACCCTTTTAGGGGTTTATTACCCACATAAATACCAACTCAAAACTACTTTTGATCCGACAATTCACTGGACCATTTGTGATTTATCGCTATGACAACCGTTAGTTACGACGGTTGAGTTTATAAGCTAAAACTATGGAAATATATGACCAAAATGGGTGTGAACGACTTACAGAAGTTGTATCTTGCTTAGAGAGCAGAAGAGAATGCTAGAGAGCTTCTTAGAATGATCAGATAGGAGTGTTTGAGTTGTGTGAATGTTATGAACCAAACTAGCCTATTTATAGTGAAACAATGCACTCAAGATCATCACACAACAGCCTACAGCTGATCATGGATGATGGGCATGTGTCCCTTAGAGCTATGGGTCAAGTATAGGGTGCCCATGCCTCATTTATTGATGTTTGATCGTTCATAATGCTCAAAAGGCAAGAAAATACAAAGTTTCTTCATCTGGGCGTCCCACACGGCCCGCATGGAGAATCCATGCTACTTTTACGCGGGCCGCCTGAGATTCAAACTTCAGGCGTGCAAAAGAGGAGGCTCGCGGCCCGCCTCAACTTAAGCCTAAACCTCACGCGGGCCGCGAGAGGTTATGTTTTCAGGATTTTTAAATCTTTTTGCAATGATGACAGAATCGGTAATTAATAACGAAATCTTTCGAATTGATTTACCTGACCTTTCGGTTTTGAAGGGGTAACTTTGCGGTTTGGCCCTCGGTTAATTACAACTAAGGACCTCGTGTTATTTACCCGCGTTGGTCCCCGGTTAGTTTATTAATTATTCAGAAAGCCTTAACTTTCATTATTGACGCTTTTAACCCTTCTCCTACGAATTCGATCGTAACTTTCTCGTTTCATAACGAAACTTCGCGAAATTTATATATTATATTTTAGTGAGTGTACAATACTGTTACAAAGCCTTGGGAACGTCAAAGGGTCACTCAGAGGTATAATTAAACATGTTGACACGGTTAACCCCTGTAGCTTGTAATCTCTCACTTTCTTTCGCGTTTCGCTTCTGTACGATCTATGATTTATTCGTTTGAAGGTTCAAGCATTATTTAGGGTTACTATACAGTATATTTACCCTTGTTGACATTTATAACCCTCGAATTTATATACTTTCAAGGTTTGTCAAAATTTGTCCTTTATTTAATATAAATGCCACGTGAAATCAAATGACACGTGTTAACACATTATTGGACGCAAAATTTCGAGGTGTTACATCCTCACCCCCTTAAAATAAATCTCGACCCGAGATTTACTCAAATAAATAGGGGTACTTTTCTTTCATTGTAGCTTCGACTTCCCACGTATATTCAGGACCTCTACGAGCATCCCATTTGACTTTTACAATCGGTACGTGTTTTCTGCGAAGCTTCTTCACCTGTCGATCTTCAATCGACAAAGGCTTTTCTATGAATTTTAAGCTCTCATCTATATGCACATCTGTATGTGGAATCACCAATGATTCATCGGCGAAGCACTTCTTGAGATTGCAGATGTGGAACACGTTATGAATTCCATTGAGCTCTTCAGGCAAATTCAATTTATAGGCAACTGATCCGGCACGTTCAATGACCTCAAAAGGTCCTATGTATCTCGGACTCAGTTTGCCTTTCTTGCCGAAACGCATCACCCCTTTCCAGGGCGATACTTTAAGCAACACCTTTTCACCCACTTCGAAGTGAAAATCCTTACGTTTTGGATCAGCGTAGCTCTTCTGCCTATCGCGGGCAGCCTTGAGACGTTCCCGGATCTGGACAATCTTGTCCGTTGTCTGGAAAACAATCTCTGGTCCTGATAATTGGACCTCTCCTACTTCCGCCCAACAAACAGGCGATCTACATTTCCTACCGTATAATGCCTCGAAAGGCGCAGCCTTTATGCTGGTGTGGTAGCTATTATTGTAGGAGAATTCGATCAGGGGTAGATTCTTATCCCAGTTACCGCCTAAATCGATTGCACATGCACGAAGCATGTCTTCTAGCGTTTGGATAGTACGCTCACTTTGACCGTCCGTCTATGGATGGTAAGTCGTACTAAAGTTTAAACGCGTGCCCAAAGATTGCTGGAAACTCTTCCAGAAATGAGACGTGTACCTGGTATCCCTATCAGAGATAATAGTCACAGGTATGCCGTGTAAGGCTACAATCTTATCAACATAAAGTTGGGCTAGCATATCGGAGCTATACGTCTCCTTGATGGGTAGAAAATGAGCTGATTTAGTCAGCCTATCGACTATGACCCATATTGTATCGTTTCCTTTCCTGGTTTTGGGTAACTTGGTTATGAAGTCCATAGTTACGCATTCCCACTTCCACTCGGGAAGTTCAGGCTGTTGTAGCAAGCCAGACGGCTTTTGGTTCTCGGCTTTGACTTGAGCACAAGTCAAGCACTTTGCTACGTGGGCGGCCACAGACTTTTTCAAGCCTATCCACCAATAATTTGCCTTTAAATCTTGATACATTTTGTCTGCTCCAGGATGGACAGAATATTTGGAACTATGGGCTTCCTGGAGGATAACATCTCGTAGTCCCCCATAAATCGGAACCCATATTCGTCTGTTTAATCTAAGGATTCCATCCTTGCTAAGAGTCAACTGCTCCTCAGTTACTCCTAACTTTTCATTAGGATAATTAGCTTCCAACACAGCCTCTCGCTGTGCAGCTAAAATCCTTTCAATTAAATTGTTCTTGACCTCAATGCTTTTGGCATTGATTCGAATAGGTTTTACCCTTTCTTTCCTGCTCAAGGCATCAGCGACTACATTCGCCTTGCCGGGATGGTACCTGATCTCGCAATCATAGTCATTCAAGGTTTCCATCCAACGGCGCTGCCTCATGTTCAACTCCTTCTGGTTGAACAGGTGCTGGAGGCTTTTGTGATCAGAATAAACCACAAATTTAATACCATAAAGGTAATGCGTCCACAATTTTAGTGCAAATACAACGGCACCCAACTCCAAATCATGGGTGGTGTAATTCTTTTCGTGCACCTTTAATTGTCGTGAAGCGTAGGCAATAACCTTGCCCTTCTGCATAAGCACACACCCCATGCCTGTGTGCGATGCATCGCAGTAAACTACGAATTCTTCTGTACCCTCAGGTAAGGTCAACACAGGTGCGTTGCTCAGCTTTTGCTTCAGTATTTCGAAGGATTCTTGCTGCTTTGGGCCCCAAATAAACTTTTCTTTCTTCTTGGTCAGGGAAGTCAAGAGCGCAGCAATCCTGGAAAAATTCTCAATAAACCTCCTGTAGTATCCTGCTAACCCCAGAAAACTACGAATTTCGGTAGGCGTCTTTGGCTCTTGCCAGTTCATGACTGCCTCTACCTTAGCGGGATCCACTTGGATACCACGCTCACTCACAACGTGACCTAAAAACTGAACCTCTCGTAGCCAGAATTCACATTTCGAGAATTTGGCGTAGAGTTTCTCACGCTGTAGTAATTCGAGAATGCAACGGAGGTGCTTCTCGTGGTCGGCTTGGTTCTTAGAATATATAAGGATATCGTCGATGAAGACTATGACAAATTTGTCCAAATACGGCTTGCAGACGCGATTCATGAGATCCATGAATGCAGCCGGTGCATTTGTGAGCCCAAAAGGCATCACTAGGAACTCGTAATGACCATAGCGAGTCCTAAATGCTATCTTATGTACATCCTCATCTCTGACCCTTAGCTAATGATAGCCCGACCTCAAGTCGATCTTCGAGAAATAGCTTGCTCCTTGCAGCTGATCGAATAGATCATCGATCCTCGGCAAAGGATATCTATTCTTTATGGTAACTTTATTTAGCTCTCGATAGTCGATGCACAACCGCATCGATTCGTCCTTCTTCTTTACAAATAGGACTGGTGCTCCCCAGGGAGATGAACTAGGTCTGATAAAACCTTTCGCCAGCAGTTCATCCAACTGGGTCCTCAGTTCCTTCATTTCCGTTGGAGCTAGCCTGTAAGGTGCTCTTGCTATCGGAGCTGCTCCAGGAATGATGTCTATTCTGAACTCCACTTGTCTATCTGGTGGCAAACCAGGTAGTTCTTCAGGAAAAACCTCGGGGTATTCAGAAATGACAGGAAGATCCTCGATCTTCAGCTTAGGTTCTTCTATTATCACCTGAGCCATGTAAATTACGCAGCCTCTGTTCAAACACCTTAAAGCTTTGAGCATAGATACGTCCTCGGGTAACCCGTACTGCGTATCTCCTCGAATGGTAAGCGATTCACCACTCGGAGTCTTTAGCACTATGTGCCTCTTGCCGCAAATGATTTGGGCCTGATTACGGGATAACCAGTCCATGCCTAGAACAATGTCGAAACCCGCTAGTTTGAAGGGAAGTAGAGATAGAGGAAAAGAGTGGTTCTTAATGGACATTTCACATCCCTCTAATACGGTGGAGACGGTTTCTATCGTGCCGTCTGCTAACTCTACCTCGTATTTCATATCTAGGGTTTTGATCGGCATATTTGACAGTTGGCAAAATTTCTGGTCTACAAAGGATTTATCGGCGCCAGAATCGAATAGTACTCTTGCAAATATATTATTTACGAGAAAAGTACCTGTAAGCACATTGTCGTCCTGAACCGCCTCCTTTGCATCCATGCGGAAGACTCTCGCGTTTGTCTTCTTGGTCTCCTCCGCCTTCTTGGCGTTCTTAGGGCAGTTACTCTTGATATGCCCCTTTTCGTTGCAACCATAGCAGGTTGCATCCTTGATCTTCTTGCATTCCACAGTCTTATGATCCTTGGACTTGCACAGTCCACAGGAAGGAGTCTTTGGTTGTGACTGTGAATTCGATGCAAACCTGCACTTCCCAGAGTGGGGTTTCTTGCAGATTTTGCAGTTGGGCCTTTCACCAGCTTGCCCATCTTTCTTTGCCTCCGACCCTCTTTTGCCTTCACCGTTTCCACGGTGCTTCTTCCCTGATCTTCGTGAGGTATCATCCCCACGTTTTCTCTTCTCAGCCTCCTTGCTCCTTAGTGTCCTCAGACGGACAGCGTCTAAGGTGAGAGACAAGGAGAGGTCAGTAACTGACCTGAAGGTCGTCGGCCGGGAGGCCTTTACACTCGCCTTTATCGCAGGCTCCAAGCCCCCAATGAAACGGGCGATTCTTCTAGACTCTGGTGTCACAAGGTACGGAACCAGGCGAGACATCGTATTGAAGCTCGTCAAATAAGCCTGGCAGTCCAGGTTCGTCATCACCAGTGACACAAAGTCAGCCTCGATCTTCTCAACCTCATGCTGAGGGCAGTAGTTCTCCTTAATGAGAGCAATAAATTCCTCCCATGTCATCTTGTATAAAGCAGACTTACCTGATGCCTGCACCAACGCTCTCCACCATGCCAGGGCCTCGCCCTTAAATGACTGGGACACATACTTCACCACATCCTTCTCTGCACACCCGCTGATGTCCACAATAGTGTCCATCTCATCTAGCCAGGTGATACAATCAACAGCACCTTTCTCCCCTGTAAATTCCCGGGGCTTACAAGATACAAAGTATTTGTAGGTGCAACCCTTAGCATTGGATGCATCAGTATATTCTCTATCGCGATGAACGCTGTTCTCAGTGGACGAGTGTTTGTCGTCATCTTTCTTGGGTTGAGAGGGTGGTTTGGAGTGTGTCTTTGGTTTAGAGGGTGGTTTTTATACGGTTCTGCCTTGGGACTCAGTATATTAACGATCAAGAGCTGCCTGAACAGCATTGTCAATCAGAGCCTTTAGCTGTACGCCTGTCAGATGCACTGGCGCATTGTCGTAGTCATCTTCATTTGTATGGCTATTCTCTCCATTGGGATCCGCCATTGTAACTTGAATCTGTTACAGAAGATAACAAAAATTTTTTTTATTCAGGAGATTATTATATAATTGTCTTTTATGACAATTTGTCAACCATGGTAACAGAGACCATATTTGGTTAACTTATTACTTCATTAGATATTAGGATCTGAATATATCCTATTTCAGCTATATCAATAATATTGGCGGCATAAAGCCTAATCACGAGGATGTTTTATAATATTAGCCGAGATTTCAGAGAATCAAAGGCATAGAGGTTTGAACCGTAGTTCTCTTACCCTTTTCTGGCAGGGAGTCATAGACCACCACTGTCTTTTGTCTTTATAAGACAATTATTACGGCCCATAGGCACTACACCACAAATGGATGCTTTATCAAGGTTGGCCCGTAGGCACTACATCACTAATGGACGTTTTAATAAGGTTGGCCCGTAGGCACTACATCACCAATGGATGTTTAAATAGGGTTGGCCCGTAGGCACTACATCACTAATGGAAGTTTTAATAAGATTGGCCCGTAGGCACTACATCACTAATGGATGTTTTAATAAGGTTGGCCCGTAGGCACTACATCACCAATGGATGTTTTAATAAGATTGGCCCGTAGGCACTACATCACTAATGGATGTTTTAATAAGATTGATCACCTGCATAGGTGATTCAACCCATGATTTATAAACCATTTAGTTGGGCTTTGAAATCCTTAAAGGATTATTGTATAAGAATGACGCGCGTGATTTTAACGAATCACATCTGCCATGGTTGTTAACATGCTTGCAGCGGTTAACAAGGAATCTGAATCTTTTAATTAAGTCCTACCATCTTGACCGGATCTTAAAAGACACCAGGCTAGGTTTCACTCTTTAAGATTCTTTATTTAGGCAGATCAATTTAAAAGGAATGGTTTTGATTTATACATATTAAAACAAAACTCATAACATACATTCCATAATCTTAAATACAATCACACATTGCCCTAAATGGGTCTTTCAAATAGTACATACCTCCATAGAGGTTTAAAATAAGTGACAAGTCCACGCAGGGACTAATACAAGATAGGTGTCCATGTAAGGACTAAAAGATAAGTCCACGTAGGGACTGAAATACGATAAGTGTCCACGCAGGGACTTATTTCAAAATAGAAATTACATTAGTACAACTATTAAGGGCTAATGGTCACGTTTCTTCTTTTTGCCCTTTAGTAGGTTCGCCAAGCCTTTGAGAAATCCTCGGTGGCTTTTCTTCTCTTCCTCGAACTCTCTCTCCACACGATCTAGTCGATGGAGTATTTCTTCCTGTTCAGGAGGAGAAAATCGTGGTTGTGGCGCGTGTTGCGGAGCTGGGGGTCTGGGAGGTATTGGATACCCATGAGCTGAGTAGTCCGGTGGTCCCATGTTCCCATGAGCTCCGTCGGGGTAGCGCGCATTATATCTAGCCGACACCACATACGGGTCGCGCTCATAATTGTAGTTGTATTGTGCTTGTGACGGTTCGAACGGGTTGTAAGCCGTTGGACCCGTGTAAGCAGGTATGGGTTGGTCATACCCAAATGGTGGCGAATTTGGTGCAGCTGGTGCGGAGTTCGCCTCCTGTATAGGACTTGAAGGTCCTTCTTCTTGTAGTGGCGGATAGTGGCTACTACTAGAGTGTCGAGGGGTGCTGAAGTGGATACCCCCTCCTCCTCGTGTGGACATACGAGCATTTGTCCTCCTACGCCTTGGCGGATCAGGCATTACTGGTTGCGCCGGTGGCGGAGGTGGTGGCGTAACTGCCACAAAGCGTGAATCCTCAGAGGGATCCTGTGGATGTCGCGGTTGTTGTGATGTCTGTTGAGGTGGTGTGTAGTACCACTCATGTCGGTCGAACAACGCTTGGAAACTGTCTGGTCCCTGATAGGGTGTGCCATGGAAGGATGACCCATCAGAGACTTCTATCGGATGCGTGGGCGTACCACGAGCAGGTTCAGTTGGATCAGTATCTTCATCCATATGGTCTTCGGAGAAGTGATCTTGTGGCCCTAGTGGAACAAAGCCTGAAGGTTCCTGTATGTAGTCAGCCGGATTAAACTGACCTATGAAGTATGGAGTAGGGTCGTCGTAATTCCGGTGTGATACCGAACGTTGTAGAGGTATGAAGGAAGGTTGTGGGTTGTTGGGATCATTTTCTGAGTTTGGCCCAAAGGAGTGCCGGTATGATGGCGTTGAGCTGTGCGAGGTGGAATGCCTCGCGGGTTCGTAAAGGTCTCTTCGTCGTTGTGGTTCTTCGCTCCTTGTCATTGAAGGAGGTCTTGTACCTGACGGTCCAGCTTCGTGATCGTGATGTGTCACGACATCTCCTCTGCCTCTTCTTCCCCTTCCTCTTCCTCGGAATATTACGGGCGGCATTTTCCTGCTTTATAAAACCTTAAATTCCAATAATAAAAGAAAAGACAAAATTGGAATAGCAATTCGAATTTGTCCTAAGTTCTTGTCTAGACTCAAGTATGTGCAATTGTGTCATTGAGATTAAACACAATAGGATAGTGTTTAATTCACTCAATGTTGGCTCTGATACCAACCTGTCACACCCCGATTTCCACGTGTATCACCGGTGGGCCCGGTGGGGGATTACCGTGACGTAGTTGGCAACAATATAGTCAAACCACACAATTATATAAACACAAACAATATAGTCAAACCAACAATATAGTCAAACTTTGTAAACACAAACATAGAAGAGAGTAGTATGTTTAAACACTTGTTTCACCTTGAGTCGAATGATTACAATGAAAAGCAAAAGGTTACAATGCAAGCTTACAGACTAAACTCCCCCTCAGCCTGATACTCCAGAGTTGGTTGCACAAGATGAAAGGATTGAATTGAGGAGAAGAACTCACTCAAAACGAATCAAATATAACAGTTCAGAGTACTGTTATATTTATAGGCAAACCAAACTACTGATGTACTTCAGCTGACGTCACCATGATAGTGACTTCTAACAGCCTAACAACCTATAGACACTGATCTATACAAAACTACTGATGTCTAACAACTGATTGATAGTACAATACAAAACAAGTCTAACACTGTTCACGTTCCACTGTTGTAGCCTAAGCACTGATTACTTGAACATCAGTGCTTTCTTCAAAAGGTGATCAGTCTTTGAATGAGCAGTGCTTGAATCTTCAGCAGCACTTAAGAGACAGCAGTATATAGAGCTCAGCGTTTGCCTTTTAGCAGTCTTTAGTTGTTCCATCAGTGTTTGGTTCATCAGTTGTTCTTCTGAGCAGTGTTTAGAGTGTATCAGCAGATAGATAACCACTGTCAAGGGGAGAGCTTAGTGTAAACATCTGCTTATTGTGAATCCACTGTTGTGACCAGGTTTTGGCTTTACATTATCTGTTCCTTTGGTAGGGTTCAATCCCAACAAATTGCTACTGGTTTTATACGATAAATAAAGTATTTTGAACTATATAACCTGATTGGAAAACTCAGATTTCCTGTATAACCCGGAAATCGCTTAAAATAACTTTTTACGCGTATTAAACACCTAGTATGGGTTCAAAACCATTTTTGTCATATAAGACTTATCACCAACCGATATAACCTGTTAAAATAAATTGTCCTATTGATTATTTCAGACCCGAATCTCAGAATTATAATTAACCTCTTTTATAATCTTTAAAATGACCAAAATACCCCTACGGGGCTTAATATGAGATTAAACTCGTTTTGGGCATAATGAGAGATATCCTACTGATATCACAACATATTTAAAGCATATTGACTTAGGAAACCTGTATAGGACTGTCACACCCCGATTTCCACGTGTATCACCGGTGGGCCCGGTGGGGGATTACCGTGACGTAGTTGGCAACAATATAGTCAAACCACACAATTATATAAATGCACAGCGGAAGCTTAAAGATAAATATATACTTCAACCTCTGGTTGTAATATCAAATGTATTACAGAAGTCGAATGTATCCACAGCGGATCAAAAATAATAAAATATTGTTCATTCAGATACGGCATCGAGTTTGCGAGACTATTCGTGATGCTTAGGAAGCTAATACCAGCCAATTTCGTATAGTACCTGCACTTAATCTTTTTGGGGAAAAATACGTCAGTTTACACTGGTAAATACATTCAACTGACACATTTGAAAATGTTTATTAAAATTGATTTGAATGCACAAGGCACAAACTCTTTTATAACTTGGGAAAATTATTAAAATCTTGTGAACGTATTACATGTTCTTTTATGCGTTCAGTAGCCCGGGTCGTGCCGGGTTAAAGATTTATAGACACGCCACATTGCGTAAAACCGTAGTATAAAAACCAACGGCTACGTCTTTTAATTTAATGTCGACAATGTATACCGGGTGTACGCCTACACCGGGATGTCGATGGTCGTGGCCATTTCGTAAAATGATGCCAAGGATATCCGGGACAACGGTCATTAAACCCCCCAAAGGCTTTTAAGAAACAAAACTGTTTAAATGAGCCGATCATATTATTTAATTAACCACCTAAGCGATGGAAAAATATAATGCTCAATCAAGCGGTATTAACATACCGTAACCCAAGCCCGTATAGGGGAAATAAGTTAAAGTATTTACCTTTGCAAGTATTATTCCTTAGTTCGATTAAATCACCGATAGCTTTTACTGGGCTCCTAATCTGGAACGAAGGTTTTAATTAACCTCTTAGAATCCTAACGGGTCTTTATATTGGCCGTAGCCTAGACTGGTTGGTTCCGGAGTATAAATATGGTTTAATCGCGTGAAAGGCGAAAACCGAGAATGGAATGTGATTCTGCCCCAAAAAAGTTCAGAGACTTGTTTTATATGGGTTCAAGGTTCACACTCTGGATTTTGGGGTTCAAATGATATAATTTGACCCGTATCGGCTGATTTATGAAAACTAGTTTCATAAGCCGAACCGTGCGCGCAATAGGCGAAACGGTTATCCATGAGAGTCTTACGCTTATTTCCTAAGTCAATATGCCTTAAAGAGGTTGTGGTATCAGTAGGATACCTCCCGTGATGCCCGTAACGAGTTTAAGTTAATATTATGCCCCGTAGGGGCTTTTCGGTCATTTTAAAGACTTTTAAAGAGCTTTTCGAGTTCTACAGGAAATCTGAGTTTCCCGAACAGTTTATAAAGTCTAAAATACTTTATTTATTATTTAAAATCAGTAGCAACTGGAATCGGGTCAAAAGACCTTGTAGAACTCATGTTTTGGCCAAAAAGGGCATATTCGGTATTTACCGAACCGTAGCCATAACCGCAGGTTATGAGCAAGGTAAAAATTATTAAAAATCTCTAAAATTCCCAAAATATTATTTTATAACAGTGGATAAAAGTTTTGGTGACCAAATCTTGGTTTAGATAGGTGTTATGCTAATTGCGCCGTTTATTACAAAAGTTTACATTAATTGCGCTATTTAGCATAACTCTCATTCTAGACCTCGGATTGACGTTAAACTTTAAGGACATGCTTATAATTTAATAAGAAAGGTTCTGGTCCGTTCACGTGTCCGAAATACTCGTTTTATTTTCAAAATGGCGTTACGGTCAACTTTTAGGCGATTAACGGAAATGCGCAAAAGACTTGGATAACTCATGAACCGATCACAGAGGTTTATACCATCATGTAACCTGGTCCTAAGAGAGTCCTAAGGTATATCTATACCTCACTAAAACGGGTCAGAACTGAAGTCAATGCAAAAGTCAAACTTTTGCGACCTTCGGCTCCGAACCGGGTCAATATAGCAAATGGTCGATTCAAACGAGCGTAAACAAGTTTATATTCTTAATATCATGTTTTATGATCATCAAAACAGGTTTCATAACATATACATTACAGATTATGTACAAAACGGCAAAATAGCTTTCTGTTGACTTTTTAAGTGCACGTTTGACTCGACATTTGACATAGTTAGAGTGATGATCAGAGGGAACCCTTTTAGGGGTTTATTACCCACATAAATACCAACTCAAAACTACTTTTGATCCGACAATTCACTGGACCATTTGTGATTTATCGCTATGACAACCGTTAGTTACGACGGTTGAGTTTATAAGCTAAAACTATGGAAATATATGACCAAAATGGGTGTGAACGACTTACAGAAGTTGTATCTTGCTTAGAGAGCAGAAGAGAATGCTAGAGAGCTTCTTAGAATGATCAGATAGGAGTGTTTGAGTTGTGTGAATGTTATGAACCAAACTAGCCTATTTATAGTGAAACAATGCACTCAAGATCATCACACAACAGCCTACAGCTGATCATGGATGATGGGCATGTGTCCCTTAGTGCTATGGGTCAAGTATAGGGTGCCCATGCCTCATTTAATGATGTTTGATCGTTCATAATGCTCAAAAGGCAAGAAAATACAAAGTTTCTGCATCTGGGCGTCCCACGCGGCCCGCATGGAGAATCCATGCTACTTTTACGCGGGCCGCCTGAGATTCAAACTTCAGGCGTGCAAAAGAGGAGGCTCGCGGCCCGCCTCAACTTAAGCCTAAACCTCACGCGGGCCGCGAGAGGTTATGTTTTCAGGATTTTTAAATCTTTTTGCAATGATGACAGAATCGGTAATTAATAACGAAATCTTTCGAATTGATTTACCTGACCTTTCGGTTTTGAAGGGGTAACTTTGCGGTTTGGCCCTCGGTTAATTACAACTAAGGACCTCGTGTTATTTACCCGCGTTGTTAAGTCCCCGGTTAGTTTATTAATTATTCAGAAAGCCTTAACTTTCATTATTGACGCTTTTAACCCTTCTCCTACGAATTCGATCGTAACTTTCTCGTTTCATAACGAAACTTCGCGAAATTTATATATTATATTTTAGTGAGTGTACAATACCGTTACAAAGCCTTGGGAACGTCAAAGGGTCACTCAGAGGTATAATTAAACATGTTGACACGGTTAACCCCTGTAGCTTGTAATCTCTCACTTTCTTTCGCGTTTCGCTTCTGTACGATCTATGATTTATTCGTTTGAAGGTTCAAGCATTATTTAGGGTTACTATACAGTATATTTACCCTTGTTGACATTTATAACCCTCGAATTTATATACTTTCAAGGTTTGTCAAAATTTGTCCTTTATTTAATATAAATGCCACGTGAAATCAAATGACACGTGTTAACACATTATTGGACGCAAAAATTCGAGGTGTTACATCCTCACCCCCTTAAAATAAATCTCGACCCGAGATTTACTCAAATAAATAGGGGTACTTTTCTTTCATTGTAGCTTCGTCTTCCCACGTATATTCAGGACCTCTACGAGCATCCCATTTGACTTTTACAATCGGTACGTGTTTTCTGCGAAGCTTCTTCACCTGTCGATCTTCAATCGACAAAGGCTTTTCTATGAATTTTAAGCTCTCATCTATATGCACATCTGTATGTGGAATCACCAATGATTCATCGGCGAAGCACTTCTTGAGATTGCAGATGTGGAACACGTTATGAATTCCATTGAGCTCTTCAGGCAAATTCAATTTATAGGCAACTGATCCGGCACGTTCAATGACCTCAAAAGGTCCTATGTATCTCGGACTCAGTTTGCCTTTCTTGCCGAAACGCATCACCCCTTTCCAGGGCGATACTTTAAGCAACACCTTTTCACCCACTTCGAAGTGAAAATCCTTACGTTTTGGATCAGCGTAGCTCTTCTGCCTATCGCGGGCAGCCTTGAGACGTTCCCGGATCTGGACAATCTTGTCCGTTGTCTGGAAAACAATCTCTGGTCCTGATAATTGGACCTCTCCTACTTCCGCCCAACAAACAGGCGATCTACATTTCCTACCGTATAATGCCTCGAAAGGCGCAGCCTTTATGCTGGTGTGGTAGCTATTATTGTAGGAGAATTCGATCAGGGGTAGATTCTTATCCCAGTTACCGCCTAAATCGATTGCACATGCACGAAGCATGTCTTCTAGCGTTTGGATAGTACGCTCACTTTGACCGTCCGTCTATGGATGGTAAGTCGTACTAAAGTTTAAACGCGTGCCCAAAGATTGCTGGAAACTCTTCCAGAAATGAGACGTGTACCTAGTATCCCTATCAGAGATAATAGTCACAGGTATGCCGTGTAAGGCTACAATCTTATCAACATAAAGTTGGGCTAGCATATCGGAGCTATACGTCTCCTTGATGGGTAGAAAATGAGCTGATTTAGTCAGCCTATCGACTATGACCCATATTGTATCGTTTCCTTTCCTGGTTTTGGGTAACTTGGTTATGAAGTCCATAGTTACGCATTCCCACTTCCACTCGGGAAGTTCAGGCTGTTGTAGCAAGCCAGACGGCTTTTGGTTCTCGGCTTTGACTTGAGCACAAGTCAAGCACTTTGCTACGTGGGCGGCCACAGACTTTTTCAAGCCTATCCACCAATAATTTGCCTTTAAATCTTGATACATTTTGTCTGCTCCAGGATGGACAGAATATTTGGAACTATGGGCTTCCTGGAGGATAACATCTCGTAGTCCCCCATAAATCGGAACCCATATTCGTCTGTTTAATCTAAGGATTCCATCCTTGCTAAGAGTCAACTGCTCCTCAGTTACTCCTAACTTTTCATTAGGATAATTAGCTTCCAACACAGCCTCTCGCTGTGCAGCTAAAATCCTTTCAATTAAATTGTTCTTGACCTCAATGCTCTTGGCATTGATTCGAATAGGTTTTACCCTTTCTTTCCTGCTCAAGGCATCAGCGACTACATTCGCCTTGCCGGGATGGTACCTGATCTCGCAATCATAGTCATTCAAGGTTTCCATCCAACGGCGCTGCCTCATGTTCAACTCCTTCTGGTTGAACAGGTGCTGGAGGCTTTTGTGATCAGAATAAACCACAAATTTAATACCATAAAGGTAATGCCTCCACAATTTTAGTGCAAATACAACGGCACCCAACTCCAAATCATGGGTGGTGTAATTCTTTTCGTGCACCTTTAATTGTCGTGAAGCGTAGGCAATAACCTTGCCCTTCTGCATAAGCACACACCCCATGCCTGTGTGCGATGCATCGCAGTAAACTACAAATTCTTCTGTACCCTCAGGTAAGGTCAACACAGGTGCGTTGCTCAGCTTTTGCTTCAGTATTTCGAAGGATTCTTGCTGCTTTGGGCCCCAAATAAACTTTTCTTTCTTCTTGGTCAGGGAAGTCAAGGGCGCAGCAATCCTGGAAAAATTCTCAATAAACCTCCTGTAGTATCCTGCTAACCCCAGGAAACTACGAATTTCGGTAGGCGTCTTTGGCTCTTGCCAGTTCATGACTGCCTCTACCTTAGCGGGATCCACTTGGATACCACGCTCACTCACAACGTGACCTAAAAACTGAACCTCTCGTAGCCAGAATTCACATTTCGAGAATTTGGCGTAGAGTTTCTCACGCTGTAGTAATTCGAGAATGCAACGGAGGTGCTTCTCGTGGTCGGCTTGGTTCTTAGAATATATAAGGATATCGTCGATGAAGACTATGACAAATTTGTCCAAATACGGCTTGCAGACGCGATTCATGAGATCCATGAATGCAGCCGGTGCATTTGTGAGCCCAAAAGGCATCACTAGGAACTCGTAATGACCATAGCGAGTCCTAAATGCTATCTTATGTACATCCTCATCTCTGACCCTTAGCTGATGATAGCCCGACCTCAAGTCGATCTTCGAGAAATAGCTTGCTCCTTGCAGCTGATCGAATAGATCATCGATCCTCGGCAAAGGATATCTATTCTTTATGGTAACTTTATTTAGCTCTCGATAGTCGATGCACAACCGCATCGATCCGTCCTTCTTCTTTACAAATAGGACTGGTGCTCCCCAGGGAGATGAACTAGGTCTGATAAAACCTTTCGCCAGCAGTTCATCCAACTGGGTCCTCAGTTCCTTCATTTCCGTTGGAGCTAGCCTGTAAGGTGCTCTTGCTATCGGAGCTGCTCCAGGAATGATGTCTATTCTGAACTCCACTTGTCTATCTGGTGGCAAACCAGGTAGTTCTTCAGGAAAAACCTCGGGGTATTCAGAAATGACAGGAAGATCCTCGATCTTCAGCTTAGGTTCTTCTATTATCACCTGAGCCATGTAAATTACGCAGCCTCTGTTCAAACACCTTAAAGCTTTGAGCATAGATACGTCCTCGGGTAACCCGTACTGCGTATCTCCTCGAATGGTAAGCGATTCACCACTCGGAGTCTTTAGCACTATGTGCCTCTTGCCGCAAATGATTTGGGCCTGATTACGGGATAACCAGTCCATGCCTAGAACAATGTCGAAACCCGCTAGTTTGAAGGGAAGTAGAGATAGAGGAAAAGAGTGGTTCTTAATGGACATTTCACATCCCTCTAATACGGTGGAGACGGTTTCTATCGTGCCGTCTGCTAACTCTACCTCGTATTTCATATCTAGGGTTTTGATCGGCATATTTAACAGTTGGCAAAATTTCTGGTCTACAAAGGATTTATCGGCGCCAGAATCGAATAGTACTCTTGCAAATATATTATTTACGAGAAAAGTACCTGTAAGCACATTGTCGTCCTGAACCGCCTCCTTTGCATCCATGCGGAAGACTCTCGCGTTTGTCTTCTTGGTCTCCTCCGCCTTCTTGGCGTTCTTAGGGCAGTTACTCTTGATATGCCCCTTTTCGTTGCAACCATAGCAGGTTGCATCCTTGATCTTCTTGCATTCCACAGTCTTATGATCCTTGGACTTGCACAGTCCACAGGAAGGAGTCTTTGGTTGTGACTGTGAATTCGATGCAAACCTGCACTTCCCAGAGTGGGGTTTCTTGCAGATTTTGCAGTTGGGCCTTTCACCAGCTTGCCCATCTTTCTTTGCCTCCGACCCTCTTTTGCCTTCACCGTTTCCACGGTGCTTCTTCCCTGATCTTCGTGAGGTATCATCCCCACGTTTTCTCTTCTCAGCCTCCTTGCTCCTTAGTGTCCTCAGACGGACAGCGTCTAAGGTGAGAGACAAGGAGAGGTCAGTAACTGACCTGAAGGTCGTCGGCCGGGAGGCCTTTACACTCGCCTTTATCGCAGGCTCCAAGCCCCCAATGAAACGGGCGATTCTTCTAGACTCTGGTGTCACAAGGTACGGAACCAGGCGAGACATCGTATTGAAGCTCGTCAAATAAGCCTGGCAGTCCAGGTTCGTCATCACCAGTGACACAAAGTCAGCCTCGATCTTCTCAACCTCATGCTGAGGGCAGTAGTTCTCCTTAATGAGAGCAATAAATTCCTCCCATGTCATCTTGTATAAAGCAGACTTACCTGATGCCTGCACCAACGCTCTCCACCATGCCAGGGCCTCGCCCTTAAATGACTGGGACACATACTTCACCACATCCTTCTCTGCACACCCGCTGATGTCCACAATAGTGTCCATCTCATCTAGCCAGGTGATACAATCAACAGCACCTTTCTCCCCTGTAAATTCCCGGGGCTTACAAGATACAAAGTATTTGTAGGTGCAACCCTTAGCATTGGATGCATCAGTATATTCTCTATCGCGATGAACGCTGTTCTCAGTGGACGAGTGTTTGTCGTCATCTTTCTTGGGTTGAGAGGGTGGTTTGGAGTGTGTCTTTGGTTTAGAGGGTGGTTTTGATACGGTTCTGCCTTGGGACTCAGTATATTAACGATCAAGAGCTGCCTGAACAGCATTGTCAATCAGAGCCTTTAGCTGTACGCCTGTCAGATGCACTGGCGCATTGTCGTAGTCATCTTCATTTGTATGGCTATTCTCTCCATTGGGATCCGCCATTGTAACTTGAATCTGTTACAGAAGATAACAAAATTTTTTTTATTCAGGAGATTATTATATAATTGTCTTTTATGACAATTTGTCAACCATGGTAACAGAGACCATATTTGGTTAACTTATTACTTCATTAGATATTAGGATCTGAATATATCCTATTTCAGCTATATCAATAATATTGGCGGCATAAAGCCTAATCACGAGGATGTTTTATAATATTAGCCGAGATTTCAGAGAATCAAAGGCATAGAGGTTTGAACCGTAGTTCTCTTACCCTTTTCTGGCAGGGAGTCATAGACCACCACTGTCTTTTGTCTTTATAAGACAATTATTACGGCCCATAGGCACTACACCACAAATGGATGCTTTATCAAGGTTGGCCCGTAGGCACTACATCACTAATGGACGTTTTAATAAGGTTGGCCCGTAGGCACTACATCACCAATGGATGTTTAAATAGGGTTGGCCCGTAGGCACTACATCACTAATGGAAGTTTTAATAAGATTGGCCCGTAGGCACTACATCACTAATGGATGTTTTAATAAGGTTGGCCCATAGGCACTACATCACCAATGGATGTTTTAATAAGATTGGCCCGTAGGCACTACATCACTAATGGATGTTTTAATAAGATTGATCACCTGCATAGGTGATTCAACCCACGATTTATAAACCATTTAGTTGGGCTTTGAAATCCTTAAAGGATTATTGTATAAGAATGACGCGCGTGATTTTAACGAATCACATCTGCCATGGTTGTTAACATGCTTGCAGCGGTTAACAAGGAATCTGAATCTTTTAATTAAGTCCTACCATCTTGACCGGATCTTAAAAGACACCAGGCTAGGTTTCACTCTTTAAGATTCTTTATTTAGGCAGATCAATTTAAAAGGAATGGTTTTGATTTATACATATTAAAACAAAACTCATAACATACATTCCATAATCTTAAATACAATCACACATTGCCCTAAATGGGTCTTTCAAATAGTACATACCTCCATAGAGGTTTAAAATAAGTGACAAGTCCACGCAGGGACTAATACAAGATAGGTGTCCATGTAAGGACTAAAAGATAAGTCCACGTAGGGACTGAAATACGATAAGTGTCCACGCAGGGACTTATTTCAAAATAGAAATTACATTAGTACAACTATTAAGGGCTAATGGTCACGTTTCTTCTTTTTGCCCTTTAGTAGGTTCGCCAAGCCTTTGAGAAATCCTCGGTGGCTTTTCTTCTCTTCCTCGAACTCTCTCTCCACACGATCTAGTCGATGGAGTATTTCTTCCTGTTCAGGAGGAGAAAATCGTGGTTGTGGCGCGTGTTGCGGAGCTGGGGGTCTGGGAGGTATTGGATACCCATGAGCTGAGTAGTCCGGTGGTCCCATGTTCCCATGAGCTCCGTCGGGGTAGCGCGCATTATATCTAGCCGACACCACATACGGGTCGCGCTCATAATTGTAGTTGTATTGTGCTTGTGACGGTTCGAACGGGTTGTAAGCCGTTGGACCCGTGTAAGCAGGTATGGGTTGGTCATACCCAAATGGTGGCGAATTTGGTGCAGCTGGTGCGGAGTTCGCCTCCTGTATAGGACTTGAAGGTCCTTCTTCTTGTAGTGGCGGATAGTGGCTACTACTAGAGTGTCGAGGGGTGCTGAAGTGGATACCCCCTCCTCCTCGTGTGGACATACGAGCATTTGTCCTCCTACGCCTTGGCGGATCAGGCATTACTGGTTGCGCCGGTGGCGGAGGTGGTGGCGTAACTGCCACAAAGCGTGAATCCTCAGAGGGATCCTGTGGATGTCGCGGTTGTTGTGATGTCTGTTGAGGTGGTGTGTAGTACCACTCATGTCGGTCGAACAACGCTTGGAAACTGTCTGGTCCCTGATAGGGTGTGCCATGGAAGGATGACCCATCAGAGACTTCTATCGGATGCGTGGGCGTACCACGAGCAGGTTCAGTTGGATCAGTATCTTCATCCATATGGTCTTCGGAGAAGTGATCTTGTGGCCCTAGTGGAACAAAGCCTGAGGGTTCCTGTATGTAGTCAGCCGGATTAAACTGACCTATGAAGTATGGAGTAGGGTCGTCGTAATTCCGGTGTGATACCGAACGTTGTAGAGGTATGAAGGAAGGTTGTGGGTTGTTGGGATCATTTTCTGAGTTTGGCCCAAAGGAGTGCCGGTATGATGGCGTTGAGCTGTGCGAGGTGGAATGCCTCGCGGGTTCGTAAAGGTCTCTTCGTCGTTGTGGTTCTTCGCTCCTTGTCATTGAAGGAGGTCTTGTACCTGACGGTCCAGCTTCGTGATCGTGATGTGTCACGACATCTCCTCTGCCTCTTCTTCCCCTTCCTCTTCCTCGGAATATTACGGGCGGCATTTTCCTGCTTTATAAAACCTTAAATTCCAATAATAAAAGAAAAGACAAAATTGGAATAGCAATTCGAATTTGTCCTAAGTTCTTGTCTAGACTCAAGTATGTGCAATTGTGTCATTGAGATTAAACACAATAGGATAGTGTTTAATTCACTCAATGTTGGCTCTGATACCAACCTGTCACACCCCGATTTCCACGTGTATCACCGGTGGGCCCGGTGGGGGATTACCGTGACGTAGTTGGCAACAATATAGTCAAACCAACAATATAGTCAAACTTTGTAAAAACAAACATAGAAGAGAGTAGTATGTTTAAACACTTGTTTCACCTTGAGTCGAATGATTACAATGAAAAGCAAAAGGTTACAATGCAAGCTTACAGACTAAACTCCCCCTCAGCCTGATACTCCAGAGTTGGTTGCACAAGATGAAAGGATTGAATTGAGGAGAAGAACTCACTCAAAACGAATCAAATATAACAGTTCAGAGTACTGTTATATTTATAGGCAAACCAAACTACTGATGTACTTCAGCTGACGTCACCATGATAGTGACTTCTAACAGCCTAACAACCTATAGACACTGATCTATACAAAACTACTGATGTCTAACAACTGATTGATAGTACAATACAAAACAAGTCTAACACTGTTCACGTTCCACTGTTGTAGCCTAAGCACTGATTACTTGAACATCAGTGCTTTCTTCAAAAGGTGATCAGTCTTTGAATGAGCAGTGCTTGAATCTTCAGCAGCACTTAAGAGACAGCAGTATATAGAGCTCAGCGTTTGCCTTTTAGCAGTCTTTAGTTGTTCCATCAGTGTTTGGTTCATCAGTTGTTCTTCTGAGCAGTGTTTAGAGTGTATCAGCAGATAGATAACCACTGTCAAGGGGAGAGCTTAGTGTAAACATCTGCTTATTGTGAATCCACTGTTGTGACCAGGTTTTGGCTTTACATTATCTGTTCCTTTGGTAGGGTTCAATCCCAACAAATTGCTACTGGTTTTATATGATAAATAAAGTATTTTGAACTATATAGCCTGATTAGAAAACTCAGATTTCCTGTATAACCCGGAAATCGCTTAAAATAACTTTTTACGCGTATTAAACACCTAGTATGGGTTCAAAACCATTTTTGTCATATAAGACTTATCACCAACCGATATAACCTGTTAAAATAAATTGTCCTATTGATTATTTCAGACCCGAATCTCAGAATTATAATTAACCTCTTTTATAATCTTTAAAATGACCAAAATACCCCTACGGGGCTTAATATGAGATTAAACTCGTTTTGGGCATAATGAGAGATATCCTACTGATATCACAACATATTTAAAGCATATTGACTTAGGAAACCTGTATAGGACTGTCACACCCCGATTTCCACGTGTATCACCGGTGGGCCCGGTGGGGGATTACCGTGACGTAGTTGGCAACAATATAGTCAAACCACACAATTATATAAATGCACAGCGGAAGCTTAAAGATAAATATATACTTCAACCTCTGGTTGTAATATCAAATGTATTACAGAAGTCGAATGTATCCACGGCGGATCAAAAATAATAAAATATTGTTCATTCAGATACGGCATCGAGTTTGCGAGACTATTCGTGATGCTTAGGAAGCTAATACCAGCCAATTTCGTATAGTACCTGCACTTAATCTTTTTGGGGAAAAATACGTCAGTTTACACTGGTAAATACATTCAACTGACACATTTGAAAATGTTTATTAAAATTGATTTGAATGCACAAGGCACAAACTCTTTTATAACTTGGGAAAATTATTAAAATCTTGTGAACGTATTACATGTTCTTTTATGCGTTCAGTAGCCCGGGTCGTGCCGGGTTAAAGATTTATAGACACACCACATTGCGTAAAACCGTAGTATAAAAACCAACGGCTACGTCTTTTAATTTAATGTCGACAATGTATACCGGGTGTACGCCTACACCGGGATGTCGATGGTCGTGGCCATTTCGTAAAATGATGCCAAGGATATCCGGGACAACGGTCATTAAACCCCCCAAAGGCTTTTAAGAAACAAAACTGTTTAAATGAGCCGATCATATTATTTAATTAACCACCTAAGTGATGGAAAAATATAATGCTCAATCAAGCGGTATTAACATACCGTAACCCAAGCCCGTATAGGGGAAATAAGTTAAAGTATTTACCTTTGCAAGTATTATTCCTTAGTTCGATTAAATCACCGATAGCTTTTACTGGGCTCCTAATCTGGAACGAAGGTTTTAATTAACCTCTTAGAATCCTAACGGGTCTTTATATTGGCCGTAGCCTAGACTGGTTGGTTCCGGAGTATAAATATGGTTTAATCGCGTGAAAGGCGAAAACCGAGAATGGAATGTGATTCTGCCCCAAACAAGTTCAGAGACTTGTTTTATATGGGTTCAAGGTTCACACTCTGGATTTTGGGGTTCAAATGATATAATTTGACCCGTATCGGCTGATTTATGAAAACTAGTTTCATAAGCCGAACCGTGCGCGCAATAGGCGAAACGGTTATCCATGAGAGTCTTACGCTTATTTCCTAAGTCAATATGCCTTAAAGAGGTTGTGGTATCAGTAGGATACCTCCCGTGATGCCCGTAACGAGTTTAAGTTAATATTATGCCCCGTAGGGGCTTTTCGGTCATTTTAAAGACTTTTAAAGAGCTTTTCAAGTTCTACAGGAAATCTGAGTTTCCCGAACAGTTTATAAAGTCTAAAATACTTTATTTATTATTTAAAATCAGTAGCAACTGGAATCGGGTCAAAAGACCTTGTAGAACTCATGTTTTGGCCAAAAAGGGCATATTCGGTATTTACCGAACCGTAGCCATAACCGCAGGTTATGAGCAAGGTAAAAATTATTAAAAATCTCTAAAATTCCCAAAATATTATTTTATAACAGTGGGTAAAAGTTTTGGTGACCAAATCTTGGTTTAGATAGGTGTTATGCTAATTGCGCCGTTTATTACAAAAGTTTACTTTAATTGCGCTATTTAGCATAACTCTCATTCTAGACCTCGGATTGACGTGAAACTTTAAGGACATGCTTATAATTTAATAAGCAAGGTTCTGGTCCGTTCACGTGTCCGAAATACTCGTTTTATTTTCAAAATGGCGTTACGGTCAACTTTTAGGCGATTAACGGAAATGCGCAAAAGACTCGGATAACTCATGAACCGATCACAGAGGTTTATACCATCATGTAACCTGGTCCTAAGAGAGTCCTAAGGTATATCTATACCTCACTAAAACGGGTCAGAACTGAAGTCAATGCAAAAGTCAAACTTTTGCGACCTTCGGCTCCGAACCGGGTCAATATAGCAAATGGTCGATTCAAACGAGCGTAAACAAGTTTATATTCTTAATATCATGTTTTATGATCATCAAAACAGGTTTCATAACATATACATTACAGATTATGTACAAAACGGCAAAATAGCTTTCTGTTGACTTTTTAAGTGCACGTTTGACTCGACATTTGACATAGTTAGAGTGATGATCAGAGGGAACCCTTTTAGGGGTTTATTACCCACATAAATACCAACTCAAAACTACTTTTGATCCGACAATTCACTGGACCATTTGTGATTTATCGCTATGACAACCGTTAGTTACGACGGTTGAGTTTATAAGCTAAAACTATGGAAATATATGGCCAAAATAGGTGTGAACGACTTACAGAAGTTGTATCTTGCTTAGAGAGCAGAAGAGAATGCTAGAGAGCTTCTTAGAATGATCAGATAGGAGTGTTTGAGTTGTGTGAATGTTATGAACCAAACTAGCCTATTTATAGTGAAACAATGCACTCAAGATCATCACACAACAGCCTACAGCTGATCATGGATGATGGGCATGTGTCCCTTAGAGCTATGGGTCAAGTATAGGGTGCCCATGCCTCATTTATTGATGTTTGATCGTTCATAATGCTCAAAAGGCAAGAAAATACAAAGTTTCTGCATCTGGGCGTCCTACGCGGCCCGCATGGAGAATCCATGCTACTTTTACGCGGGCCGCCTGAGATTCAAACTTCAGGCGTGCAAAAGAGGAGGCTCGCGGCCCGCCTCAACTTAAGCCTAAACCTCACGCGGGCCGCGAGAGGTTATGTTTTCAGGATTTTTAAATCTTTTTGCAATGATGACAGAATCTGGTAATTAATAACGAAATCTTTCGAATTGATTTACCTGACCTTTCGGTTTTGAAGGGGTAACTTTGCGGTTTGGCCCTCGGTTAATTACAACTAAGGACCTCGTGTTATTTACCCACGTTGTTAAGTCCCGGTTAGTTTATTAATTATTCAGAAAGCCTTAACTTTCATTATTGACGCTTTTAACCCTTCTCCTACGAATTCGATCGTAACTTTCTCGTTTCATAACGAAACTTCGCGAAATTTATATATTATATTTTAGTGAGTGTACAATACCGTTACAAAGCCTTGGGAACGTCAAAGGGTCACTCAGAGGTATAATTAAACATGTTGACACGGTTAACCCCTGTAGCTTGTAATCTCTCACTTTCTTTCGCGTTTCGCTTCTGTACGATCTATGATTTATTCGTTTGAAGGTTCAAGCATTATTTAGGGTTACTATACAGTATATTTACCCTTGTTGACATTTATAACCCTCGAATTTATATACTTTCAAGGTTTGTCAAAATTTGTCCTTTATTTAATATAAATGCCACGTGAAATCAAATGACACGTGTTAACACATTATTGGACGCAAAAATTCGAGGTGTTACAAGGACTCTTACGGTTACCCGTTACGCTAAATACGCGTTCGGTTCGGTTTATGTAACTAGTTTGCATAAATTAGCCGAAACGGGTCAAACCTTGTCGTTTTTATCTCAAAATCCAGAATGTGGTTAGATTACCCACATCATACAACTCTTCAAACTTGTCGGGTCTAAATCACATTCTATTCCGGTCTTCGCTTAACCGTGCGTTTGAACCGTATCTTTCCTTAAAACTAACCGGTCTAAGTTTAGACTTAATTAAAGATCCGTTAGGATTCTAATAGGTTATTATAAACCTTCGTTCCAGAATAGGAGACCCGGTAAAAGCTACACGCACTTGCTATTTGTGATTGATACTTGCAAAGGTAAATACTTTTAACTTATCTTCCCTATACGGGCTTGGGGTATGGTATATAAACTACCGCTTGGTCGGACATTGAATCTTTAATCGATTAGAGGTTAAATCATTGATATGCTCCGTTTTGAAATGTTTTGTTTGCTTAAAGCCTTTGGGGGGTTAATGACCATGTCCCGGATATCCCTGGCATCATTTTACGAAATGGCCATGACCTAAGTACGGGGTGTAGGCGTACACCCGTCAGTGCCAAAAATAAATAATGTGGTGTGTCTATTGATCTTTAACCCGGTCTGCGGATCGGGCTACTGAACGTATAAGGAACATGTAATTCTTTTACAAGATTATATTCAAATAATTATCCCAAGTTATAAAAAGTTGTGCCTCGTGCATTCAAATCAATTTTATTAAATTTTTCAAAATGAGTCGGTTGAATGTATTTACCAGTGTAAACTGACGTATTTTCCCAAAAAGGTTAAGTGCAGGTACTACGCGAACTAGACTGGCTTTCTCCTAGCGTCCACAATAACTCTCGCAAGCTTGGATGTCAAAACTGTTGAACGATGTTTCCTATTTATTTTGATCCCCCTGTGGAGTACTTTCAACTGTTGTGATACTTGATATTACAATTTATTAAAGTTGAAATATAACTATCTTTTGCTTCCGCTGTGCATTTAAATATTGTGTTGTTTGACTGTAATGTTACCAACTACGTCACAATAATCCCCCACCGGGCCCACCGGTGAAACATGGAAATATCGAGGTGTGACAGGTTGGTATCAGAGCCAACGTTGAGTGAATTAAACACTAGCCTTATGTGTTTAATCTCAATGACACAATTGCACATACTCGAGTCTAGAAAAGAACTTAGGACGAATCCAAATTGTTGCTTTAGTTTGTCCTTTATTGTTTGTTATTTATTTCAATTGTTTAATCAGGAAATATGCCACCGAGATTCAGAAGAGGAGGAGGAGGAGGAGGCAAGGGGCCAATCACTGCCCCCAATGATCACGAGACCGGGCCTTCTCACCTGCGAACTCCTTCCACTACAATGAGTGCCGAACCTCAGAGAAACAGGAGGAACCTTTTTGAGCCCGCTAGACGGTCTGTCTCACACAGTTCAACACCTTTTTACCGTCACTCTTTTGGGCCGCACTCGGAAAACGAGCCCGATAACCCACAACCTTCATACATACCTCTCCAGCGTTCCGTTCCGTTTCGCACCGTTCCTTCGGCGATCCTACTCCTGTCTTTCAGGGCCGGTTTAACCCGGCAAACTATGTTCAACAACCAGTGGGTTTTAACCCATTGGGACCGGAGGACCATTTCTCGGAATACAATGCAATGGATATGGATGAGGACACCGACCCTATTGAACCACCGTCTGGAACTCCCACACACCCTATTGAAGTCTCTGATGGATCATCTTTCCACGGAACACCCTATCATGGTCCAGACAGTTACCAAGCAAGGATCAACCATTATGAATGGTATATTATGCCCTCTCACCATTCCTCGCCTCACCAGCAGCAGCAGCAGGATCCCTTGGGGGATTCACATTTTGTGGCAGTCACGCCACCTCCTCCACCGCCACCAGTTCATCAAGCACCTCCAGAACCACCAAGGCGTAGGAGAACAGGCGCGCGGATATCCGCACGAAGTGGGGATTTTCACTTTAGCACCCCTCGACATTCCAGTGGCAGTCATTACCCGCCACTCCAGGAAGACCCACAAATGGGTGGGCCCTCAAACCCAGTTCAAGAGGTGAATTCTGCACCAGTTGCACCACCACCGCCACCATTTGGTTATGATAACCCGATACCTACACACGTCGGTTCCATGGCATATAACCCATTTGAGCAACCAGCTCACACTCAATACAACTATATTGAAGCCGACCCATACCTAGTAGCGGAAAACTACAACGCCCTCCATCCTGAAGGACCATATAGAACTCCTTGGGGAATGGGATACCCAGCTCATGGGTATCAAATACCTGTTCGACCTCCGATTCAACAGCAGTCGCAGCCACCACGTTTTTCCCCACCGGAGCAAGAAGAAATCCTCCACCGGTTAAACAGAGTGGAACGAGATTTTGAAGAAGAGCGTAAGAACAACCGTGGTTTCCTCAAGGGCCTGGCAAGCCTGTTAAAAGGAAAGAAGAAGAGGGATCATTAATCCCTATATGTATTATTCCCTATTTCAATCAAGTCCCTGCGTGGACATTTATCTGTGTATTTAGTCCCTGCGTGGACTTGTCTTTTTAGTCCCTGCGTGGACTTGTCTTTTAGTACCCGTGTGGACTTGTCTTCTTAGTCCCTGCGAGGACACCTATCTTAGTATTTGGTCCCTGCGTGGACTTGTATTTCTGTTTAGCCTCTGCATGAGAAATTTGTCTAATTGAAAAGTCCCGTTTAGGGCAATGTGTAATCCTTTTTAATATATAATGGAATGCTAAGTTTATGAGTTTCATTTTATCATTATATGCATAAATATATGAAATAAATAAATCAAAAATCATTCCTTTTAAAATTTATCTGCCTATTCAAATATTAATTTAGAATCTTAACGGTATAACCTAGCCTTCGTGTCCTGATAAGACCTGGCCAAGATGGTAAGACCTGGTTAAAAGATTCAAATCTCTGTTAACATCTGAAAACATGTTAACACTCTTGGCAGACGTGATTTGCTAAAATCACATGCGTCATTCTTATATAAGGATTCTTCAAAAGATTCCTAAGCCTAACTTAATGATCTATAAATCATGGGTTTAAATCATCAATTAAGATGATCGTATATTAAACATCCATAGGTGATGTAATGCCTACGGGCCATACTCATTGTCATATAAGACAAAAGACAGTAGTAGTCTACGACTCCCTGTCAGAAAAGGTAAAGAACTATGTTCGAACCCTAATGCTTTGATTCTCTGAAATCATGGCTTAATGTCCTTGTGAATAGGCCTATTGTGCCACTAATATTACTGCTATTGTCTTATAATTAGGATAATTATAAATAAAAATCCTAAATAGATATGATTAACAAATCAACCAAATATGGTCTGTGTTTACCATGGTTAATGAATTGCCATAAAAGAGACAATTCCATAATAAACTAGTGTCAATATCTTATGTAACAGTTCAACTACATGGCTAACTCGGATGAGATCAACAGTCACGCAAGGGAGAATCACGATAACACCCAGATTAACATAGCGGGTGCAGAGCTCCAAACGTTAATTGACAATGCTGTTGCAAAAGCCTTGGATAGGCAGTATAATGAGTCGAGCGGTACTCCGAGTCGTACCCTATCCGCACCGCATTCCAAGCCTAAGACTCATTCTGAGGCCCACAGCAAGCCACCGCCCTCCAAGAAAGATGAACCAAAGAAAGACGATGATGATCGTCACTCTTCAAACCGGCAAAGTGTCCCATCTCAAAAGATCGTGCTGAATCAAGGACCCCGTGATAAGGGTTGCTCCAACAAATACTTTGTGTCATGCAAACCCATGGATTTCACCGGGGAAAAAGGGGCTATAGACTGCATGACTTGGTTGGATGAGATGGACACAGTGGTTGATATCAGCGGGTGCGCTGAGAAGGATGTGGTAAAGTTTGTGTCTCAATCATTCAAAGGTGAGGCCTTAGCCTGGTGGAGATCATTGATTCAAGCTACGGGAAAGATGCCACTGTACAGTATGTCATGGGAACAATTTGTTGCCCTCATCAAGGAGAACTACTGCCCTCAGCATGAGGTAGAGAAGATTGAGTCGGATTTTCTGTCATTAGTTATGAAGAATCTGGATTGCCAAGCTTACCTTACGAGCTTTAATACGATGTCAAGGTTGGTTCCTTATCTGGTGACCCTGGAACCCAAAAGAATAGCCCGTTTCATTGGGGGCTTAGCCCCGGAGATCAAGGCAAGTATAAAAGCCTCTCGGCCAGCTACTTTCAGATCTGTAACTGATATATCTTTGTCCCTCACACTGGACGCGGTCAGGCAGAGATCGCTGAGGAACACGGATGCCGAGAAAAGGAAGCGTGATGATGACAACTCACGAAGGTCAGACAAGAAGCACCGGGGAAACAATGACCACAAGAAGGGGTCTGGTTCTAAGAAGGATGGGCATCAATCTGGAGATAAGCCCAAGTGTAAGATTTGTCAGAAGCATCACTTTGGGAGGTGCAGACTTGACTCAAAATCCCAATCTCAGTCGAGGCCTTGTGGGATTTGCAAATCCACGGAACATAAAACCCTGGAGTGTAAGAAGCTGAAGGACGCAACATGCTACAGATGCAACGAAAAAGGGCACACTAAGACAAATTGCCCAAAATATGCGAAGAAAGCTGATGAAGGAAAGAAGACCAATGCTAGGGTCTTCAGAATGGATGCAAAGGAAGTCGTGCAGGATAACAATGTGATCACAGGTACCTTCCTTATAAATGATATTTATGCGAGAGTGTTGTTTGATTCAGGAGCTGATAAATCTTTCGTAGATAATAAGTTTTGTAAATTGTTGAATTTACCTGTTAACACCCTGAGTGTGAAGTATGAGGTGGAGTTAGCAGATGGCACCTTAGAAACCGCCTCGACCATATTAGATGGATGTTTTATATCCATTAAGAACCACTCTTTTCCGTTGTCCCTACTTCCTCTAAAGTTAGCCGGTTTCGACATAGTTTTAGGCATGGACTGGTTATCTCATAACCAGGCCCAGATTGTCTGCGATAAGAAGCAAGTAGTGCTCAAGACTCCGTCTGGTGAGTCACTTACCATTCAGGGAGATACCCAGTATGGACTGCCAGAGCAAGTATCTATGCTCAAGGCCTCTAGGTGTTTGAAGAAGGGTTGTGTCATCTACATGGCACAAGTGACTATCGATGAGCCGAAACCCAAGATTGAGGATATCCCCGTCATTTCTGAATACCCTGAAGAACTACCTGGTTTACCACCAGATAGACAAGTAGAATTCAGAATTGACATTATCCCTAGAGCAGCACCAGTAGCAAGGGCGCCTTATAGGTTGGCACCAACAGAGATGAAGGAATTGAGAACACAACTGGATGAATTGCTAGCCAAAGGTTTCATTAGACCTAGTTCGTCTCCTTGGGGAGCACGAATCTTATTTGTAAAGAAGAAGGATGGATCGATGCGTCTGTGCATCGATTACCGTGAGGTTAACAAGGTCACTATCAAGAATAGGTATCTATTGCCCAGGATCGACGATCTGTTCGATCAACTTCAAGGGGCAAGTTACTTCTCTAAGATTGACTTGAGGTCAGGTTATCACCAACTGAAGGTTAGAGATGAAGACGTACACAAGACTGCATTTAGGACCCGTTATGGTCACTACGAGTTCCTAGTGATGCCTTTCGGGCTCACTAATGCAACAGCGGCATTCATGGATCTCATGAACCGTGTCTGTAAACCATACTTGGACAAATTTGTCATCGTCTTCGTTGACGACATCCTCATCTACTCAAAGAACCAAGCTGATCATGAGAAGCATCTTCGATGTATTCTTTCACTACTTCAACAAGAGAAGCTTTACGCCAAATTTTCGAAGTGTGAATTCTGGATTCGAGAAGTCCAATTCCTTGGACATATGGTTAGTGAGCGTGGTATCCAAGTGGATCCCGCTAAGGTGGAAGCTGTCATGAAATGGCAAGAGCCGAAGACGCCCATAGAAATTTGCAGCATCTTGGGATTGGCAGGATATTACATGCGTTTTATTGAAAAATTTTCAAGGATTGCTGCACCCCTGACTTCTCTGACTAGGAAGAAAATTAAGTTCGACTGGGGACCGAAGCAACAAGAAGCCTTTGATATCCTTAAGCAGAAGCTAAGCAATGCACCGGTGTTAATATTGCCTGATGGAATAGAAGAGTTTGTAGTATATTGTAATGCATCACACACCGGGATGGGATGTGTGCTTATGTAGAAAGGCAAGGTTATTGCATATGCTTCTCGACAGTTAAAGGTGCATGAAAAGAATTACACCACCCACGACTTGGAGTTTGGTGCCGTTGTATTCGCACTGAAGCTATGGAGGCACTATTTATATGGCGTCAAGTGTGTGATCTATTCTGATCATAAGAGCCTCCAGCATCTGTTTAACCAAAAGGATTTGAACATGAGGCAGCGACGATGGATGGAAGCTTTGAATGATTATGATTGTGAAATAAGATACCATCCTGGCAAGGCAAATGTAGTCGCTGATGCCTTGAGTCGAAAGGAAAGGGTGAAGCCTATAAGAATCAATGCCAAGAGCATTGAGATAAAGAATAGTTTAAATGAAAGGTTGTTAGCTACGCAGAAGGAAGCTGTGCTGGAAGCTAACTATCCTAGTGAAAAGCTGGGAGTAACCAAAGAACAGTTATCCTATGGAAAGGATGGAATTCTAAGGTTAAATGGACGAATATGGGTTCCAGTTTATGGAGGACTTCGAGATGTTATCCTCCAGGAAGCCCACAGTTCCAAATACTCCGTTCATCCTGGAGCTGACAAGATGTACCAGGATTTGAAGGCAAACATTTGGTGGATAGGCTTGAAGAAGTCTATAGCTACCTATGTAGCTAAATGTTTGACATGTGCGCAAGTCAAAGTTGAACATCAGAAGCCGTCAGGTTTGCTACAACAGCCTGAACTTCCCACATGGAAGTGGGAAATGGTGACGATGGATTTCATCACCAAGTTGCCAAAGACAAGGAAAGGAAATGATACTATATGGGTGATCGTAGACAGACTAACTAAGTCAGCACATTTCCTACCCATTAAGGAGACCTATAGCTCCGACATGTTAGCCCAATTGTACGTAGATAAGATTGTATCTCTACATGGCGTACCTGTGTCAATTATCTCTGACAGAGATACTAGATACACATCTCATTTTTGGAAAAGTTTCCAACAATCTTTGGGCACGCGCTTAAATTTCAGTACGGCTTACCATCCTCAGACGGATGGGCAGAGTGAGCATACAATCCAAACCTTGGAAGACATGCTTCGTGCGTGTGTGATTGACTTAGGTGGTAGTTGGGATAACCACTTCCATTAATCGAGTTCTCGTACAACAATAGCTATCATACCAGCATCAAGGCTGCGCCTTTTGAGGCCTTGTACGGTAGGAAGTGCAGAACGCCCGTTTGTTGGGCGGAAGTTGGAGATGTCCAACTGACAGGACCGGAAATAGTCTTTGAAACGACGGACAAGATTGTCCAGATTCGTGAACGCCTGAAAGCTGCCAGGGATAGGCAGAAAAGCTACGTAGACCTAAAGCGTAAACCTCTGAAATTCGAGGTAGGTGATAAAGTGTTGCTTAAAGTATCACCATGGAAGGGAGTGATGCGATTTGGTAAGAAAGGTAAGTTAAGCCTGAGATACATAGGACCATTCGAGGTCATCGAATGTGTCGGATCAGTTGCTTATAAGTTAAACTTACCTGAAGAGCTCAGTGGTATTCACAATGTATTCCACATCTGCAATCTGAAGAAGTGTGTCGCTGATGATTCACTAGTCATACCACACACAGATGTGCACATAGAAGAGAGCTTGAAGTTTGTTGAAAAACCTGTGTCGATCGAGGATCGACAGGTTAAGAAGCTTCGAAGGAAGCATGTGCCTATCGTAAAGGTAAAATGGGATGCCCATAGAGGTCCCGAGTATACGTGGGAGGTAGAGTCCACAATGAAAGAAAAGTACGCTCATTTGTTTCAGTAAATCTCGAGGTCGAGATTTCTTTTAAGGGGGTGAGGATGTAACACCTCAAAAATTCACGCCCTATAATGTATTGACACGTGTCATAAGCTTGAACGTAATAAAGAATACTCTAGAGGGACTAAAGTTGACAAACATGGAAAGTATGCGAATTCAAGGGTTCAAAATGTCAACAAGGGATAAATATACTTTACAGTAACCCTACATGATGCTCATACCTTCAAACGAATAAATCATGGATCATATGGAGCTAAATATGAAAGAAAGTGAGAGATTACAAACTACGGGGGTTTAATGTGTCAACATGTTTAAGTTATACCTCTGAGTGACCTTTCAGCAAACCTGAAGCTTTGTAACGGTAAATTATGCTCACTAGAATGCACGATAAAAATTTCATAAAGTTCCGTTATAATATGAGAAAGTTATGATCAAATTCGTATATGAGGGGTTAAAGCGTAAACGTTGGAAATTATGACTTTTCGGGTAATAACAAAGTGACCAAGGACTTAACAAAGTGGGAATAAGTCTTGAGGCCCTTATAAGTAAATAAAGTAATAACCTTTCGAAGAGCCAAGAGCCAAGCTGTAATAATTGGAAGATTTGAAATCTGACAGCAGATCTCAGGCGGGCCGCGTAAGGCTTAGCAAAACCATACGCGGGCCGCGTCAGACGCCTAGATGCAGAAAACACAGGCAGCAGCCTGTTCAGCCTTGTAACCGACTTAAAAATGTCTTCTCACCAGCATGGGCGACCCCTAACAGTTCCTAGGCACTAGGGAACACTTGTAATGATCTGGGATAAATGCTAGACTTGCTTGTCATGATCATAATGGATTAAAGGCACTATATAAAGGCCTTGTGTTGAAACTTTGATCATTCACTCCCAACTCAACTTCTGGTCATCTCTGGAGCTCAAGGGCTTTCTCTAAGCATCCCTGGTCGTGCATTGGTCTTTGGTAAGTACCCTTGACCTCCCTTATTTGAGTTTTTACTTAGTTTTAGCTTGAAAGTCAAACCGTCGTAATTAACGTTTGACTTAGCGATTAATCATTAATGGTTCAGTGTTTAGTCGAATCAAAGATAGTTATAAGTTGGTAGTTATGTGGGCATTAAACCCTTAAAAGGACACCTCTGATGCCCGCTCTAACTAGATCAAATGTCGAGTCAAAGTTGTTTAGAAAAAGTCAACAGAATGCTAATTTTCGAATTAACGCGTAATTAACAATGTAGAAGACGTGTAACCTATTTTAGCACTCATATAACTTGGTAACAAGTATAAGAACTGGTCTAAGCTTGTTTGGTCCGACAATTTTTCTGTTTTGACCCGGTTCGGAACCGAAAGTCGCAAAACTTTGACTTTTGCTTTGACTTCAGTTCTGATCCGTTTTAGTAGAGTTTAGAAATGCCTTAGGACTTCCTTAGGACCAGGTTACATGATATTATAACCCTCTGTGACTGGTTCGTTGATTGTCCGATTAAATTACACGTTTCGTTAAATGCTTAAATGTTGACCATAATGCCCTTTTGACCATAAAACGAGAATTTTGGAAATGTGTGAGAGCAAAAATCTTTGTTACTTGTTTATAAACATGTCCCTAAAGTTTCATAACAGTTCGAGGTCCAGAATAGGAGTTATGCTAAATAGCGCAATTAAGAAGCTTTTGTTAATTAAACGGCGCACTTAGCATAAAGCCTATCTAAACCCAACTTTTGGCACCAAACCTTTTACCCACTGATGTAATATAATATTCTGAGATTTTTAAAGAATTTTAATTATTTTTAACCTGCTCATAACCTAAGGTTATGGCCTTGACTCGGTAAATACCAATGATACCCTTTTCGGGCATAAAGCGAGTTCTACATAATATTTTGACACAAATCCAATTGCTATTGATTTTATATGATAAATAAAGTATTTTGAACTATATAACCTGATCAGAAAACTCAGATTTTCTGTATAACCCGGAAATCGCTTGAAGTAGCTTTTTACGCGTATTAAACACCTAGTATGGGTTCAAAACCATTTTTGTCATATAAGACTTATCACCAACCGATATAACCTGTTAAAATAAATTGTCCTACTGATTATTTCAGACCGAGTCTCAGAATTATAATTAACCTCTTTTATAATCTTTAAATGACCAAAATACCCCTACGGGGCTTAATATGAGATTAAACTCGTTTTGGGCATAATGAGAGATATCCTACTGATATCACAACATATTTAAAGCATATTGACTTAGGAAACCTATATAGGACTCTTACGGTTACCCGCTACGCTAAATACGCGTTCGGTTCGGTTTATGTAACTAGTTTGCATAAATTAGCCGAAACGGGTCAAACCTTGTCGTTTTTATCTCAAAATCCAGAATGTGGTTAGATTACCCATATCATACAAGTATTCAAACTTCTCGGGTCTAAATCACAATCTATTCTGGTCTTCGCTTAACCGTGCGTTTGAACCGTATCTTTCCTTAAAACTAACCGGTCTAAGTTTAGACTTAATTAAAGACCCGTTAGGTTTCTAATAGGTTATTATAGACCTTCGTTCCCGAATAGGAGACCCATTAAAAGCTACACGCACTTGCTATTTGTGATTGATACTTGCAAAGGTAAATACTTTTAACTTATCTTCCCTATACGGGCTTGGGGTATGGTATATAAACTACCGCTTGGTCGGACATTGAATCTTTAATCGATTAGAGGTTAAATCATTGATATGCTCCATTTTGAAATGTTTTGTTTGCTTAAAGCCTTTGGGGGGTTAATGACCATGTCCCGGATATCCCTGGCATCATTTTACGAAATGGCCACGACCTAAGCACGTGGTGTAGGCGTACACCCGTCAGTGCCAAAAATAAATAATGTGGTGTGTCTATTGATCTTTAACCCGGTCTGCGGATCGGGCTACTGAACGCATAAGAAACATGTAATTCTTTTACAAGATTATATTCAAATAATTATCCTAAGTTATAAAAAGTTGTGCCTCGTGCATTCAAATCAATTTTCTTAAACTTTTCAAAATGAGTCGGTTGAATGTATTTACCAGTGTAAACTGGCGTATTTTCCCAAAAAGGTTAAGTGCAGGTACTACGCGAACTAGGCTGGCTTTCTCCTAGCGTCCACAATAAGTCTCGCAAGCTTGGATGTCAAAACTGTTGAACGATGTTTCCTATTTATTTTGATCCCCCTGTGGAGTACTTTCAACTGTTGTGATACTTGATATTACAATTTATTGTGTTGCTTCCGCCAGATCCACTTACTAATTCCCTGAAATACATGTAGTTTGAAAACATCAACAAAAGTTGAGCGAGTTCGTGTGTTTAGTATGTGTGCACGAACCATCCTTGAAAACCTTTGTATGTATGTATGTACTTGTAAACTGGTATGAAGAAACAAGGAAAAACAGATCAATTAATGTGTAGCTAATACATTAATATAAGTGACATGGCTTGGGAAGCTCTCAACCCTGTATGCGTATGTCGTACTGGCTCCTCCGGCGGAACAACATAGTCACCACATGCGGCCAACTCGCAGGCCCATGGGTGGGGCTCGCAACACCCAATAGATCTATCACTCATGCCCCTCGGTCCTTATACAAGGATTAATGGTCTTAAGTTAATCGCCTACCCATTCACGTGATCTAGTAGTTCATTCCTTAGCTAACCATACCATTTGTAATTGTTTGTAAACAATTGTAACATGTATTTCACCCCCGAAGTTATAAACTGAAAACAGTTAAAAGAAAAGGGGGGACATGAACTCACAGTTTTACGTTCCTTGTATCCGATGTAATCTCAAAGCTTCCTCTAGAACGCACGACTACCTACATGCGTACTACGGTCCATTAGACGAGCGGGTCGTGCCTTGACTTGGTAATGACTAGTGTCTTTGAGTTATGTTCCAAGGTGCCTTCATTAATATTCCAAGTGTTTAATTTTTTGTTAAAATAATTAATGTTTTAACTTAACACTTCCCAAGTATTAAAACATGTATATCCTTCCCAAGGATGGGTATATTTGTATTGTTATAACTTGCCATGTATTGGCGTCGTATTCCGGTGTGGATTTATACGTACGAGGATACGTATCTTCTTGTAATAGTTAAGTATTTTTATACTTAATTTTGTGTTAAACTTTCCGGAATATTATTTCTAATAAAGGTCCACTAATATATATATATTTCCCAATATATATATCTATTTTAGAATTACTGCTTAGAAAATTATTTATAATTTTTCCGTTTAGCAAAAATATTTGTAGTTCCAAAATAATATATTTTCAAGTCTCACTTAGAAAATATTTATAAACTTATTCTATCTAATAATGTATTTCAAGTTTATCCAAGAAAATGTATATTTTTCCCAAAAATAGCATATCTTCTAAGAAAATATATTTTTACTTCCCCAAATAATATATTTTCTCCTTGTCAAAAATATGATATAAATTCGTAATAATTGGAAAAATCATATTTTCCTTTCTTGTGTCCAAAATATTATTCACCAAAAATATACTTATAAATGTATTTTCCGGAATATTTTGTAAGTTACATTCTTTCGTTCGGTTTCCCAATATTGTGCGTGTGATTTGTAAATTTATTCCTTGTGATTTTTGGTAATATTTTGGATTGTAAATTCTTGGTATTTGTTAAGTTATTTTATTTCAAATCCTAAAATCATATAACTAATACATAAGGTATTCAAATAATCACACACATGTGTCTTCTAAATATATACCTTTCAAATACATTTTTAGTTATTTTTATTTACAAAAACCAACCTCCAATATTTGTATTTTTGTTACAAAAGTTATGGAAAGTTTAAATTGAAAACCATAGTTAAAATACACTTGTAAATATTTGTTAGAAAATATTTTTATAAGTGTTTATATTTTTAGAAAATTTTGCCATAGTTTCCCCTAAAATGGAGGTTCCCATGCTATCAAAGCATATCATTTTCTTTTTAAAATCATCACAAACAATCAATAACTTAACCAACACTTACCAAGTGCCAAAACAATGCTATTTATATAACAACATGAACTTGAACTTTTATAAAAACTTGTAGTAACTTACTAGTGTTTTTAGTAAGCCTAGTTACCCTTAAAAATATGATTATTTATTTTATAACAGCATTCTTGAAGATTTTAGATCTTTACAACTTGTATGATGATTTTTCAAAAATTAATCTTCTTGTATTTTTCTTGTTAACCATGTACTTTTATACTTGTTTCACCACTAGAAACATGATTAGTTTCTTTAAAAACAATGTTTTAGTAAATCTTGTGTATAACTTTACTTTCTTGAGAAAACTAGTTTTGAAATCATCCAAGTTTATGACTAGTAACATGTTACATACTTTATCATTCATAAAATCATTTTCATTCTTCAAGTTCATGAGAGACATAAAGTATGATGATCTTGGTGTTTCACAAGATCACCACCTTAACTTACTAGATCATGTGTAAAATCGCAATCTAGTAGGTTTCATATGATGTCTAACATCACTTCATCAATCATTAAGAAGCAAATCAACACTAATCAACGTTTATTCTTATGTTATTAAGCTTATGTTAAAGTTTCATCTTCTAGTTTCTTAGTGTTCTTCATGATTTTCAACATGTATCATTCTTTAACCACATGAAATAGATGTAAAATGAAGAGATCAAGACTCTTACCACTAGCACAAGGCTAGGGATGATCAAATGAAGAAAACAAGTAGATAAAAGCACTAGAGAGAGGTCCTTCAACTTTCAAGAGCACCAAGCTTCCTCATGCACCTTCTAACACCTTTGTAGATATATAGATTGTATAGAAGATGATTGATGATGGTGGGTGTATGGGGAGTGGGTTACGGTCGAAGGTAGGGGAAGAAGAAGAGAAGAAAGGGTGTTGGTGAAATGTGATGCAAATGATGGTTATGATCCTTATGGGTATTCTTATAATCTTTCATCCATAATAATCCAATGTGTAATGTGTCCTCTAAGTACAAGACATAATCTTTTACATATCAAAATGAATCAAAAGAAATCTTGATGGTGGGCCATGCTTGGCCGATTACATAGGGAGGGGGTATTAGCTTAGGTTTAAACCATGTAGTTAACAATCTAGTTAATTTTTAAGTATTAGTTACATACTTTAGTTAGTAGATATTTTTAGTGGATGTTATGATATTCGGGGATCATAACTAGCTTGGAAACATTAAAACCATGCTTCTAGTGTAATTTTGATGTTTCGGGTAGTGTCTGGTTGTTCGGTTAGATGCTGATTCGTTAAAGTGCTAAACTATACCGTTTAGTGTTCTTTTGTGACACTTTTAATTCCCGACACTTAGGAAAGTATTCTGGACCAGTTAATCATTTTTCTCCATGATAAGAGTGTTAAATAGCTTAATTATGCTGAATTCAGCACTTTATTGAGTTTTAGGCACTTTCCGGCACTTAATCTATCTCTAGGAAAGCAGTTTTATGACTGATGTGTGCGAGGTGTTATATATTTTTAATGTATATTTTAAGCCCTTTTTACACTTTTAGCCAAGTTTTAAATTTATAAAACACGATATTTACTAACACTAAACACACATATGGGCAAGTGCACCCATCGTGGACGTAGTATAGTGTTGGTAAGATACCGAGGTCATCCAAGGACACAAGAGCTTTTAGTACCGGTTTATCCTCAACGTCTAATCAAATCAAAATATTAGAAAAGGTTTTTAAACTAAGAAAATAAAAACTAACTAAATGCTGAAAAATAAAATAAAAATAAAAACAGATAGACAAGATGAATCACTTGGATCCGACTCGTGTATTAGTATAACCTTTGATTATTTTCGCACTTTTGCACTTATTTAAGAGATTATCTTAGTTATTGTAGTAGGCCACTCTTTTGAAGGCGACGTTACCCTCAACCCAGTAGTTTGAGTCAGCAAGGATACAATCCTAAAGGGTTGGATTATTGGAAGATAATGAATTAAGTTATTAATGCAAATTATGGTAGGCCCCGCTTTTGGCGGTGACGTTACCCTCGACTAAGTAGTCTGAGTCAGCAGGGATACAGTCCTAAATAGCCGGGTTATAGTATTAATAGTAGTTAGCTTATGAGGGGGTCAAAGAGTTTGGATCCCCGCCATCCAATACCTATGGGCATTGAAGGAGATCCTACTAAATTTGACTCAGGTCCCTTGCAGGACCTCTAAACGCTGAACAAGGGCAAGACCCTTACCAAACCGTTCCCTTAACCCCCGACCAGGTAGCCAACATACCTCCATATAGACCGTGGAGATATGAATGGTGAAAATCTTTTATTTTATATAGACAGTAAAATAATGCCAAGACACCACGGACAAACGATAAGGAAAGATCACCTTCAACATAAGTAACTAGTTATTAAAGTCATTAATACAAAACCAAATAAAAAGTGCAAAAGATTATAAATAAAAAGTATTATACTAAACATTTGTCTTCACCAAGTGATGTAAGAGACTTAGGCAAACATGGCCTTGATTGTCAAGAACTCTTACGATCAATCTTGGATCCCGAGACGACTCACACACTCTATGATGGACAATGGATGATGGTGGTGGATGATGGTGTTGTGATGGTGGTGGGTGGTGGATGAAGTGTGAGAGAGGTGGTGTGCCAAGGGATGAGCTGAAATGAAGCCAAGCACTCTTATTTATAGGCTGAACAGAAGGCTGGGCACGGCCCCGTGTCCGCTGGACACGCCCCCGTGCCTGTCTGACACTCTCTCTCTTCATTAATTGTAATTCGCAATTACAATTAATGCGCCTGCTGTACTTTCGCCACGCCCCCGTGTCTGCTGGACACGGCCCCGTGGTGGGCAATAGAAGCTTCTATAGGTTTGTCTTTTCTGCTGCTTCTTGGGCACGGCCCCGTGCTGGCTGAGCACGGGGCGTGTTCAGTCTTCTGCCTTCTCTATTTTGCTTGGGAGGATGCCGTTGAGGGGTCGGGCAGTCCACTTATGTTCCTTTTCTTGTATTTATGTTAGATTTAGCTGTCTTTTTGCTTCTTTTGTGAATTTGAGCTCATTTAATCCTGAAAATACAAAAGGAAGACAAAAACACTCTTTTTCCAACATTAGTACTTAAAAAGGGTTAGTTTTATACCTCATTTGATGTAATTTATATGTTGCATTTTACGCACATCAAATACCCCCACACTTGAACTTTTGCTTGTCCTCAAGCAAAACTCTTTAATATGTGGCTTACACTCCCAAATGGAATAGGTAGAAGAGAAGGTTTTGGCTTGTCATAGAGTGTCGGGAATCCAAGATCTTTTCGGGCTTTATTTTTATTTATTTACAATCCTATTCGTTATGATTTATTTAGAACGTTTCATAGGATAAATTATTTATTTGGGCATAACATGCCTTTTTTAAAATTCCATTTATATACAAGTTCACATACCTCACGGGAGAAATCACTCACACTCGGCCGAAGGTGTATTTTAGTGAATCACTCGAGAGCGGCATGGAACTTATTCCTACCATAAGCTTGCCAAGCAATCAATCCTCCTCCTTTTTAACTTGTTACCTTTGTAAATATCAAGAGGACTTTTTTTGGGTAAAGGCTTGGGCTAAAGGTGGGTGAATGGGTTAGTAGAAAAGGGCGAAAAGCGTAAAAAGCATCGGTTTTCGTAAGTGACTTTTTATTTTGAAGTATTTCTCCAAACAAGCTTTTTGTTTTAAGAGCTTTGTTTGTTTATTTCTAACTTCATCATTCATTTTTTTTTTTAGTCACACGAAAAACTGAGCTTGTTACTAAAATAAAGGGTAAAAATAAAAAGGTTTTGGTGGGTAAAAGGGTTTTTAGGGTAAAGAAATGAAAGGTTTAGGCTCAAAGGGGTTAACTAGGGGGAGTTTTTAGGTGGGTGAAAAGAAAATTGAAAATAATGGTTTTGAAAGAAAAGGGTTAGTCCTAATGCTTCCATCATTTACTTACTTGGGTTTAAGTTGGTAAGGACCGGGAACGAATCGTCGTCGCAAGTTCTAGAGTCGTAAGAACCAAGCGGCTATTCACACAAGAAACGAAAAATGAGCATTTAGTCTAAAGATGTGTATTTGTATGCTCAATAAAGGCTCAAAACTCACTTTTTGTGGGAATGGGTTTTTCTATGTGATCAAGTATATATAATCAAATTTTAACTAAGCTTGTCATGCCTTTTCATAATTTTCTTATGTTGGTTCTTTTTATCACGTCGCTCTCGGTTGTAAATTTGTAAAAATATAACCTTATTAATCTTAGGATTCCTAACTTAAACTTTAGACAAGTAAAAAAAATGAAAAATTTTTTGAAAAAAAATTTGGGGTGTTTAGCGGTTCCAATGGAGTTTTGTGTAAGGCTTGTTATTAGGACTTGCAAAATTTCAAGGTTTTAGCTTCCCCCCCCCCCCACACTTAAATTACACATTGTCCTCAATGTGTCCCTAAAATAAATTTTTAGGTTGATTAGATGTGTAATATGGTGTTAAAAGCAAAAATTTATGTTACTGGCAGTCTGGACACGGCCCCGTGGTGAACTGCCAGTAACGAAAACTTAAAGAATGCGAACACGGGGGCGTGTAGGTTAGGCACGGCCCCGTGTTTGACAAAAATCTGCAGGACAGTAACCAAACAGCAGGTCTGGGAGGTGAGCACGGGGGCGTGTTGGCTGGACACGTCCCCGTGTGGACAGTCTGTAAGCCTGAAAAACCGGTTTCTTCCCCCGGTTTTTCCATCCTGGCCTTATAAGTGCTAAGGCTTAGCACTCCAAGCCTTGGTTTGTACCTGTTTCATCACTTAATACCACACCAAGCAACACAAACATCCTACATTACCATAGTTAATTGTCTCAAGCATAAAGTAAAAGAAAAATAAAACGGAAAATAAAAGTAGTCAAGGAAAGTAAATTATTCAACACTTGGCACGCAGGCCACAAACTGTTCGATAGATAAAGGGACTTAAACCTGTGGGCTCGCCATCAACCCGCTCCTGCTCCTTCAAACCCCCTACTCCATGTCTTCATCGCTATCATCACCTCCATCCCCATGCCCCGCCATATACTCTCGGATGCTACTGATATCGTCGTGTATATCGTTGATGTTGCGTTCCACAGCTCCAACGCGGTGGTATGTGTTGTTGGCGAGGTTGTAGGTGTTCCTGGTACACATGAGGTTTTCCTGCAAAAGATCATGTAAGCTTTGAAAGTTAGGAAAACCGCCTCCTTGTGAGGAGGATTGACCTGGATCACCATGGGGTTGATACTGGTAGTGGGGAGCTGATGCGTGAAGAACTAGGGCCTCCTGTGGGTTCCATGCATAGCCTTGCGTCCGTTGGAAGCTTACCGACCCGTCTTCCGCCTCATAAAGTAAGTTCATGGCTCGGCAAATGTGGTAGTCAACTCGTCCCGACCATGGGCTTCTTTCAAAGGACCTCGGAATTCGCGTGAAATGCTTGAAAAGACGGTACACCCACCCTCCGAAGAAGATAGGTGTTGGAGCGCGAGCAAGGTGGTTGAGATGCATGTTTCGTAACAGGAGATATGGAACATCGAGAGGCTTCCGGTTGTGGATACAGTGAAGGACAACCAAATCTTTCAACCCTACAACGCCACTACTGTCGTGACGTTGGTTAAGAGAGTATGTGAGGAGCCTGTGAATGTAGCGATAGAGCAGATCCCTCAGCTTAGTACTCTTGGTGCTGCTAGGGTTGTAGATTCCTTCACCGATTTGAGCCCATGCGGCTTGACGTTCATTTTCATCCAAGTCTCGTAATCCCCCGGTATTTTCCTCGTTTCCCAATTCCTCTTCCCCGTACAGTCCTATTATAGCTCCAAACTGTGCCATAGAGATCGAGTACTTTGTCCCGCCACACCGAAATGCAACCCCTTCATTGTCGAACGGGTCACACCTTGAAGTGAAGGTGAAAGTACTGTAGAACTCCATGGTGCATTGATGCACCGACTGAAGTCGAGTGTTTAATCCAACTGCTAGTGGTCCCGTAACGATGTTGTTGAATCGGTCCAGCTGGTTTACCAAGGTTAACAGGTCCGTGCATGCTCGCATGGGGTACTCATCGGGTCTTGTTTGAAGTATTTCGTATCTTGCCCTAGCATCGAGCTCACTTGCGTTGAACCTTGTGAACTTTGCCATCTGAAAGAATACACCAAAAGTCAGCACAAAACAATGAGATTTTTAAAGAAACTGCAAACAGCGGGCTGGACACGGCCCCGTGTTCAGCGGGCACGGCCCCGTGTGCAGACGTCTGTAACCCAAAAACTTCATTTTTCGTCCCGGTCCCGAAAATCTGAAAATTTTTGGCCAAGTATGTGCGGTTTCCCCCGAAAATGAAACCCTAAGTGTCGTTTTTCCCAAAACAACCCGTTTACCCTTCCAATTTCACCTTTTTCGGTTCAAAAACAAGGGTTTGAGGTTTTGGTGAGAAATCGGACAAATCTATCAACAATACAAGTGTATTTACTTTCCATAATACTAATCTAAACTAATACTAACAGATTTCATCAAAAATTTGAAGTTCGATCCGGATGAACTTGAAGAACCCTAGATTTTTCCCCAAATTTTTGATGTTTAACCACATGCAAGTAACTAATCTAACTACTAATGATGATAGAATCATACCTTGATGTTGTTAAACGTGGAGGTAATGTCGAAAATCTGCGGAAAATCGCCTTGAACCAGAGCGTTTTCGGCAAAACAGGGCGTGTGGAATGAGGTAACTGTTATGAAAAGAGGGTTTTATCCCGACAGTTGCCTCGACACGGCCCCGTGTCCAGCGGACACGGCCTCGTGCCAAGCAAAAGTTTTAAAATTTTTTTTTTTGTGCTCGTGTGTAGGCCCCTATTTTTCCGAAAAATGGTTAGAAGACTTACCGGTTTTTGATGTATACTCGCTTGTTCGTAACATGTCGGGTATGATGTGGATGCTTTTCATTCGTCAACCGTTTGAAGTGAGATCTCCTCCTCTTCATCCTCAATGGATCCTCGATAGAGTTTTAGCCATTGACCATTGACTTTAAATGGTATACCATTTCGAGCTTTAATTTCTACTGCACCGTGAGGAAAAACATGGGTGACGGAAAAAGGTCCTGACCACCTAGATTTTAGTTTACCCGGAAATAATCGAAGTCGTGAATTAAACAACAGAACTTGATCTCCTACCCAAAATTCATTAGACTTAATATATCTATCATGTAAATTTTTCATTCTTTCCTTATAAATTTCGGAGTTAGAGTATCCGTAGTTCCTTAATTCGTCTAATTCATTCATTTGACAGAATCGATTTTTACCTGCAGTTTCTAAGTCTAAGTTTACATTTTTTATTGCCCAGTAGGCCCTGTGAGCTATTTCTACTGGTAAGTGACAACTTTTTCCATAGACGAGCTTATATGGGGTTGTGCCTATAGTGGTTTTATAAGCAGTTCGAAAAGCCCATAAAGCATCGTCTAATTTATCAGCCCATTCCTTTTTATTTAAACCTACGGTTTTTTCAAGTATTCGTTTTAAACCTCGGTTAGTCACTTCGGCTTGCCCATTTGTTTGAGGGTGATATGCTGTTGAGACCCGGTGATAGACCCCATACATTGTTAATATTTTTTCGAGTTGATGATTGCAAAAATGGGTACCTCTATCACTTATCAAAGCTTTTGGTGTTCCAAAACGAGAGAATAATTTTTTCAGAAATTTTACCACTACTCTTCCATCGTTTGTTGGAAGAGCTTCGGCCTACGCCCATTTAGACAAGTAATCGACTGCCACAAGTATATATTTGTTTCCTTTTGACGGTGGGAAGGGTCCCATAAAATCGAGTCCCCACACATCAAAAATTTCACAAACGAGAATGCCGTTTTGAGGCATTTCATTTTTGGAAGAAATATTACCTCATCTTTGGCAAGCGTCACATGTCTTTACAAGATTTTGTGCATCCTTGTGAATGGTTGGCCAATAAAATCCTGAATCAAATACCTTTCGTGCAGTACTAGTGGCACCATGATGTCCTCCGTATAGACCTTCATGACAATGACGGAGAATTCTTCGTGCTTCATTACCATGGACGCATCTTCGGATGAGTTGGTCGGCACATATTTTGAAAAGATAAGGGTCTTCCCAAAAGTAATGCTTTACATCAGCAAAGAATTTCTTCCTTTGGTGATGCGGCCATCCTTTGGTGACTATACCGCTAGCTAGATAATTAGCGTAGTCGGCATACCATGGTTCTTGTCCACTCTCCATCATCTCCAAGGACTCCGTCGGAAATTTTTCGTTGATCTGCTCGTTACTGGTCGCCTCCAAAGCTGGGTCTTCTAGGCGTGAAAGATGATCTGCAGCAGTGTTTTCTGCTCCTCTTTTATCTTTGATTTCAATGTCGAACTCTTGGAGGAGTAGAATCCATCTGATCAAACGGGGTTTTGCGTCTTGTTTCTTGAAGAGGTATCTGATAGCTGCATGATTTGTATAGACTACAGTTTTAGAAAGAACAAGGTAAGAACGGAATTTATCAAAAGCAAACACCACAGCTAGTAATTCTTTTTCTGTAGTTGTGTAATTTTCTTGTGCATCGTTAAGCGTTTTACTAGCGTAATAAATTGGGTGGAAATGCTTTTCTTTTCTTTGTCCCAAGACTGCTCCAACGGCAAAGTCACTTGCATCACACATGATTTCGAAAGGAAATTTCCAATCTGGCGCTATCATGATAGGTGCATTGACTAGCATTTCCTTGAGGGTTAGAAATGCTTGATTGCATTCCTTGTCAAAGATGAAAGGTGCATCTTTTTCAAGTAATTTTGTTAGAGGTCTTGAAATTTTTGAAAAGTCCTTGATAAACCTTCTATAAAATCCGGCATGCCCTAAGAAACTTCTGATTGCTCTAACGGAGGTTGGTGGAGGCAATCGAGAAATAGTTTCTATTTTTGCTCGATCAACTTCCATACCTTCGCTTGAGATTTTATGACCGAGTACTATTCCCTCTGTTACCATGAAATGGCATTTTTCCCAGTTAAGGGCGAGGTTAGTTTCCTCACATCGGGATAGCATTCGTTCAAGGTTATCGAGACATTGGTCATATGAGTCTCCAAAGATAGAAAAGTCGTCCATGAAGACTTCCATTGTCTTTTCTATCATATCATGGAAAATGGCTACCATACAACGTTGGAATGTTGCAGGTGCATTACATAGACCGAATGACATGCGTCGATAGGTGAAAGTTTCGTAGGGGCATGTGAAAGTTGTTTTCTCTTGGTCTTCAGGGGCTATCGGTATTTGAAAGTAACCTGAAAAACCATCCAAGAAACAATAAAATTTATGACCGGATAGTCGTTCTAACATTTGATCAATGAAGGGCAAAGGAAAGTGGTCTTTCCTTGTTGCTTCATTTAATCGTCTATAGTCTATACAAACTCTCCATCCTGTGACGGTTCTTGTTGGTATTAACTCATTTTTCTCATTAGTTATTACCGTCATACCTCCTTTCTTTGGGACTACTTGGACAGGACTCACCCATGGGCTATCGGAGATAGGATAGATTAGTCCGGCGTCAAGTAGCTTGATGACTTCATTTTTAACCACTTCTTGTACATTGGGATTTACTCTTCGTTGTGGTTGAACTACTGTTTTGTAGTCATCATTCATTAGAATTTTGTGCGTGCACATGGAAGGACTTATTCCTTTAATATCTACAAGCTTCCAAGCGATCGCATTTTTGTGTTTTTTTAAGAAGATTAACTAATTTCTCTTTTTCTATGTTACTTAATTTAGACGAAATAATTACAGGTAAATTACCATCTTTGTCTAGAAAAGCATATTCCAAACCTTTAGGAAGTTCTTTGAGCTCAATGGGTGGGTCTTTAGGAGACACCTTATTTTGCGGCTCATCTAGATCAAGAACCTTAAAGGTTTGTTCTATGGCGACCTCTTCTTCAACAAAGTGGTCATCTTCTTCAATTGTATCGGGTGGTTCATCTTCATCTTCAATTAGGGGGTCATTATTGCCAAAAGGGTACTTCATTGAACGCTCAAGATCTATGCTCCTTTTGAATGCCCCTAATTGAAGAGGTAGATTGTTGAATTTCCGGTTTTTCAAAGCTTCATGAGTTTTCACAAAAGGTTTTCCTAAGACTAGAGGAGCGTCATCGAGGATGACAAAGTCGGTTGGAGTAACCATTTCATTTGTTTGAACCAAGACATCCTCAACCACACCGATTGATTTTATTACCTTTCGATCGGATAGAAAAATGGGTATTTGAAGTGGAGAAAAATCACTAATACTTATTTTTTCAAAAATATAGTTAGGCATTATGTTAACACAAAGATCTTTATCAATGGTGATATTACTAATAAATGAATTTTGAAAGAAACATGGAACCGGTGTAATGTTAATTTCAAAAGGATCTTCTTTTATTAGCGAGGTTTGATCATTAGTTAACTTAACACTTACCATTTCTTTAACTTTAGTATTAGTGTTTAGCTCTTTTAAAAACTTAGCATGAAGGGTTACTAAACAATGATTTTCAAAAGAAGGTGACAAGAGATTAATTTCTTCAAAATTAGACTCTTCTTGTAATTTAACGTTACCGGCCTCACCTTTTTCATTGTTTAACTCATGTGTCGGTTTTTCACTTTCTTGTTCTTCCATTTTTACATTTTCAACTATCTCTACGTTATTATTACAATTTAATTCTTCTCTTGCGCGGGACTCCTCTTCCCTTGCGCGAGATTCTTTTATGCAACGTTCGATAGTTTTAATGTGTTCTAATATCCTATTGGTCACTTCGGTGAGAGAAAAAGAATTGGGATCCTCAAAGCTTGAATCCGTTGTTCGATCCTTGGTTCCTCATAGTACCCATATGAAGTAGATGGTTCACACCATTGTTCTTCATTGTAAGTATATGATGGATAAGGGTCGAAACTTTGTTCTTCATAGTACTCATATGAGGTGGGTTGTTCACGCCATGGTTCCTCATAATAAGAGTATGAAGGTGGAGGCTCATATCTTGAGTCTTCAAAGTATGAGTATGAAGGCTCATACCTTGGTTCATCAAAATATGAGTATGAGGGAGAAGGTTCAAACCTTTGGTCTTCATAGGATGTGTATGAAGTTGATGGCTCGTACCTGGGCTCCTCATAATAGTTGTATGAAGCGGATGGTTGAAACAAGTTACAATATTGTACCGAGTGCGGGTTTCCACAATTAGTGCAATAGTCTCTCATATAATCATCCTCCTCATAGGTGTAGTTATAGCCTCCTGAGTATTGATCCATAAGAATCACTCAACAGACCACAACTGAGTCTCGGGACCAGAAAACAAAAATAAAGACGGAAACAGAGGCTGGACAGGCCCCGTGTTGGGTGAACACGGCCCCGTGTTCAGGATCTGTATCTGGGCGTTTTAATTAAAGTTACTGGTCACGTTGAGCACGGGGGCGTGTTCAATGAGCACGGCCCCGTGTTCAGACTCTGTATCTGGGTATCTAACTAAAAATATGCAGCACGGGGGCGTGTTTAGTGAGCACGGCCCCGTGTTCAGGCTACTGTAAATGCAAACTAAACTAAAATGCAGAAAAATGTGCGCGCGTTTTAAAAAGGTTTTGAAAAACTGATTAGGCCATTGATTTTAAGCTTTCTTAAAATCCTTGTGTCCCCGGCAACGGCGCCAAAAACTTGATGTGTGCGAGGTGTTATATATTTTTAATGTAGCCCTTTTTACACTTTTAGCCAAGTTTTAAATTTATAAAATACGATATTTACTAACACTAAACACACATATGGGCAAGGCACCCATCGTGGACGTAGTATAGTGTTGGTAAGATACCGAGGTCGTCCAAGGACACAAGAGCTTTTAGTACCGGTTTATCCTCAACGTCTAATCAAATCAAAATATTAGAAAAGGTTTTTAAACTAAGAAAATAAAAAATAACTAAATGCTGAAAAATAAAATAAAAATAAAAACAGATAGACAAGATGAATCACTTGGATCCGGCTCGTGTATTAGTATAACCTTTGATTATTTTCGCACTTTTGCACTTGTTTAAGAGATTATCTTAGTTATTGTAGTAGGCCCCTCTTTTGAAGGCGACGTTACCCTCAACCCAGTAGTTTGAGTCAGCAAGGATACAATCCTAAAGGGTTGGATTATTGGAAGATAATGAATTAAGTTATTAATGCAAATTATGGTAGGCCCCGCTTTTGGCGGTGACGTTACCCTCGACTAAGTAGTCTGAGTCAGCAGGGATACAGTCCTAAATAGCCGGGTTATAGTATTAATAGTAGTTAGCTTATGAGGGGGTCAAAGAGTTTGGATCCCCGCCATCCAATACCTATGGGCATTGAAGGAGATCCTACTAAATTTTACCCAGGTCCCTTGTAGGACCTCTAAACGCTGAACAAGGGCAAGACCCTTACCAAACCGTTCCCTTAACCCCCGACCAGGTAGCCAACATACCTCCATATAGACCGTGGAGATATGAATGGTGAAAATCTTTTATTTTATATAGACAGTAAAATAATGCCAAGACACCACGGACAAACGATAAGGAAAGATCACCTTCAACATAAGTAACTAGTTATTAAATTCATTAATACAAAACCAAATAAAAAGTGCAAAAGATTAAAAATAAAAAGTATTATACTAAACACTTGTCTTCACCAAGTGATGTAAGAGACTTAGGCAAACATGGCCTTGATTGTCAAGAACTCTTACGATCAATCTTGGATCCCGAGACGACTCACACACTCTATGATGGACAATGGATAATGGTGGTGGATGATGGTGTTGTGATGGTGGTGGGTGGTGGATGAAGTGTGAGAGAGGTGGTGTGCCAAGGGATGAGTTGAAATGAAGCCAAGCACTCCTATTTATAGGCTGAAAAGAAGGCTGGGCACGGCCCCGTATCCGCTGGACACGCCCTCGTGCCTGTCTGACACTCTCTCTCTTCATTAATTGTAATTCGCAATTACAATTAATGCGCCTGCTGTACTTTCGCCACGCCCTCGTGTCCGCTGGACACGGCCCCGTGGTGGGCAATAGAAGCTTCTATAGGTTTGTCTTTTCTGCTTCTTCTTGGGCACGGCCCCGTGCTGGCTGAGCACGGGGCGTGTTCAGTCTTCTGCCTTCTCTATTTTGCTTGGGAGGATGCCGTTGAGAGGTCGGGCAGTCCACTTATGTTCCTTTTCTTGTATTTATGTTAGATTTAGCTGTCTTTTTGTTTCTTTTGTGAATTTGAGCTCATTTAATCCTGAAAATACAAAAGGAAGACAAAAACACTCTTTTTCCAACATTAGTACTTAAAAAGGGTTAGTTTTATGCCTCATTTGATGTAATTTATATGTTGCATTTACACACATCAATGACCCTTACTTCCCTACACACTATACTAGTGTCATACTTGTTTTCTATTCATACTGTGTCTCAAAACAACGTCTGTCTATGTACTGAACTCCGTCAGCATTTTCCAGGTTTGTCTGTTAACTGTGCTTTGTGCATCATTTATGTCAATATGTTTGCATGCAGTCAATGATGTGTCATTTGCAGTATGTGATGCACATGTAAGTATAATGCAGTAATCAGAAAGCAATTCAAGTCATAAATTGTAAATCAGCACAATAATTAAGCACTAATCATCATTTAATAATTGTACGGATGCATGCAAATTTAACAGTTGTCACATTGGTGGAGCAGCTGCCAACTTTGGGAGTAGCCAAAGAGCTAGACGGAGGCAGGGAACTGCTCGAAATTTCCTTCGGATGATGATCCTTTCCGGCCATAAAATAAGGTAACTTAGGAACAGGGCTGGACTACCAGAAAATATTGTTCTAAGTAGCACAGCCCCACGGTGGGCGCCATTTTTTAAAGCAACAAGAGTATGGGGGAAGATCCAAGATCAACTCCAAAAGGTAGTTCCTTGGTCGGAATCTGGAATCAAAGAACACCGTTAGTTTTAACGCAAGAGGTGGCCTCCCGCGTTTGGACTCCAGCGTGAGAATCAGTGAATGGTTCTTAAGAGTCTAAGCAAAGTGAAAGGATAAGAGTTTAGAGTGAGAATGAGAGAAGTGAACTTACTTTGAGCTGAACAAGACTCTCCTATTATAGGCAGATTGCTCTACCCAAGGGAGCCTTGTGCCAGCTGGTACCTTCTAGTTTTGGTAAGCTTATCCTCCCTTGACATTGCTAGTAGGGTTAGCCTTGCGTATTTAGGTATGTTTCAGGTTTATGTGTCTCAAGGACACCTTTATGTGCTTTAGGGAGAAGTCTAATCAGTTTGACTTGTTGGGTTCAAGTTCCAAGGTTGTACAGTAACCTTAGCTCCCTGTCACCAGCCGTTGGTGTATCAGCTTCCTGTCGGGAGCTTTGACTTTCAGCTTCTTACTTTCAGTTTATGTTTAGCATTCTTTATTGTTTTCTTGCGATTGTTATTGACCTTGGTTTTGCTGACTAGGATCTTCGAGTACCCACGTCATCAGGGGTCATTATAGGATTCAAAATAGAGAAGGTTTTAAATATTTTCTCACTTTAATTGATGACTATTCTAGGGTTGTCTGTGTGTGTTTGATAAAAAGAAAAAGTGAAATGTTTTCAAATATAATGGAATATAAAAATATCATACAAAATCAATTTAAAAAACTAATAAGGTCTTTAGAAGTGACAATGGTATTGAATTTGTTAACAAACAAATGATAGAATTTTGTAATGTAAAAGGTATAATTCATCAAACTACTTGCACATATTCCTTAACAAAATGGTATTGCAGAGAGGAAACATAGGCATCATCTGAATGTTTCTAGGGCTCTGTTGTTTCAAAGTAAATTGCCTTTCAAAATTTTGGTTGATTGTATTCTAAGTGCTTTCTATTTAACTAATAGGACACCTTCTTCTATGATGAGTGGTAGAACCCCTTATGAGCTGTTGTATGGTTTTGTTTCCTTCCTTAAACATTTAAAAGTGTTTAGGTGTCTATGTTTTAGTACCGTGTTCAATAAACATGATAAATTTAGCGGTAAACCTGAAAAATGTATTTTTATTAGGTATTCTAATGAAAAAAGGGGATATAAATTGTTTAGCATAGATTGAAAAAACTACTTTTTATTCTATGGATGTTAAACTTTTTTAAATGTGTTCCCTTTCAAAGAAAAAAATTTCTAAAAAGTCTGTGCATTTGTGAGTCCGGGTCATCGGACCATATAAATAGGTGTACTAGCCTAAGACCCCGCGAGTTTCGCGGGTGGCTTAACACACAAATATATAACTTAAAATTCTTGAAATAATCCTTTGAAAGAAATAAACGTTCAAGTAAGGAAATCCATCTCTCTACCCGTGGGTACGTAATGTATCAAACGAAGTTAGATTCAATCTAACTTTAAAAAATTAAGCTAAAATAAGGTAAGGCATCTAAAGTTTGTTGAGTTTCGAATCAAACCATATACCAAGTAAGATCACAGATATTGAAATAAGCGATTACGGGTTCTATAGCCCAAGGTTCCAACTATGTCATTAAATAAAATAAAAAGATATGTTTTCAAAAGGCAAAAATCCATTAACGATTTTCGATTATTATAAATCTGTTAAAGATTTATCTATTGACAAAAGAAGTAACTGATCTACACAAACGGATATCAAAAGAATTAATTAAGTGTGGATTTTCTGTTTTGTTATCTAACAACACCCAAAAAATAGTGGACAAAACATATCTAGGACATAAAAACATGGATAGAGATTCCGATGAGAACACTCTTATGATTATATTCTTAGTTTGGCTTTAACGGATGCACCGAAACCAACTACATTCCTCGCCACTGCAACGCGCGGGTTTAATTGCTAGTTATATTTAAAATTTGGTTCAAGAGCCTTTTTTAATGGCAAGGAACGACGTGTGAACCACCGTGACACCGGGCGCTGTGGCCAAGGTCGACTACTCGACCGGCGCCAGCCCCTTGGCTCTCCCAGATGCACGGAAACCCGAGCTCCACCCGCCTGAAGACACGAAAGTGGAATAATTGGTAAAACCTCGCCTCCCATCCAAGACGAACCTGCGCCACTCGTATTCGCCCTTCACCTGGATGCCGTGAGAAATAATGGGGAGAGTGAGAGTCGAACCTGGGTCACAAGAAACACCAAGTCTTTCAACAACCACTCCACCACTACCTCATTGGCCGGTTCAAGAGCCTTTTAAGCCGAAGAGCATAAATATTTCCTTGTGTAGACACATTGAAAACAAAGTTCAATTACAAATTTAAAGTTCAAACATTCAAAATTCAAAGGCATGTTTTCAAAAGTCAAAACTCAAATTTGAGATAAAATTTTTAGTTTTCGTTTTATCTCAGAATGTTATAGTGTTACAATGTTATACAGTTACATACACATGTTTATCTTTTTCTATGCTCTCACCAATTTTAATTCCAAATAGACAACTATTTGACCATTAAAACTCAAAACACATCTCCTCCGAATATGCTAACAGCAGCTTTAATATGCTCTTGTGAGCTATTTGCAGCCCCAAACAGGTACCACTACCAGTTATCAGTTTGGTTCAATGCGGCTGAAGAAAGTGCAACCTACAATTTCATCCGTAAGCAATAAAATCCAAGCTCTAATCTAATCAGTTTAATCTTGTAACATGGAAACCACACCAAGTGAAAATACTTTGAATTTGTTCATATTTAATCAAAATTAAATGAAAAAAAATTAATTCAATAAGTTTTCAAGTGCATCTAACTAACTTGAAAATATACCAATTAGTAATAGATATGAAGACAGAACTGTAAAAACACAATTTATATAATATATATACCTAATTGAAACAGATGAAAAATGCCAAATAGTATATAGTCGTTGGATTCAATCAGGGACTTTATCCTAGGAGCTTGTTTCCACATTAATCAGTAACATGAACCGCTGCAAAACATGTACAAAAAATTAGCCACAAATTCACATAAATTTTAACCACATCAGATCCAGTAAGGAAAAATACATTCAAGCACATCTCCCTTTATTACTACCAGTAATTGTAAATATGATGGCCAAACACCTCCCTTTATTACTACCAGTGGTGCTTCCTTGATTGAAAGATCTCATATGGTTATTATCCCGCTCGACTCCAAAACCATTTTATTCAAAAACATTTGATTATTATTATTATACGGTTTGTATAACTGTATTTAACACACTTAATTTTTTTATTGGAATTTAAGTGGTGCTCCCATGATTGACATCTACTCCTAGAGTTAATAGGCTAAGCAAGCAAGTTTCATTTTAGTTATGATTAAGTAATGACAAAGCAATTCACTAAAATGTGCCATCAAATGATAACCATTTCCCAACTTAGCCATAAATATTAAAAACTTACCTGAGCCACATACCCGTATTCACTTACCTTCAAACAAAAATAACTATATATTGTGTTTTTCACCAACCACTCCACCACTACCTCATTGGCAAAGAATATAGTGCAAAGATTATTAACTACCTAATCAAAGTGCAAAGATTATAGTTATTCATTGGCATGATCTAATTAGATTATAGAACAATCTAGACAACTGTGTTCAATAGTATTGAGTCTTTATCTAATGACGAATGTCTCACCTCTCCACCACGTACTTTTTCAAGGGAGTTCAAATATTTTTATCATTCAACAAATAAATAGAAACATTGTTCCTGTCTTGATGCATAACAATTATCAATTAGTTACTTCAAGCTCTATATCCTCTTACATGTTTGTTAAGGTGGAGATAAAGAGCACAACCATTTTAACTAAATTAACAACATATAGTTTGAAAGGGTTAATATTAGCAATTAACATCCTAAGTATATAAACACAAACCTTGTCGACCTTCATATCTTCAAGTCATCCGAGTATCTACAATTTAAGATACTAAACCAAAGTAGCAAAGTCCAATCTTTCTCCTAGAAACATATAATATGCACGTTTTGGTGTATGAGTTGTAATATAGAAAGTATAAATAAAAAATTGCTAAAACGGAAACTTGTAAATATGAGTGATTCAAATGGGTTAAAAGTCACCCTAAGTCTCTAATTAATAAAAAGCAAGATAATTGTCATTTCATCAAGCTTCTCCTTTGATCAACAGAAATAAATGATGATGCTAAAAATATAGCTTGATGGCAACCAAACCTATAATGGAGTGTGACCAAGTGAGTCCCGTAGATGCCTAACATTTGGAAAGTTGATGTTCTAGATGCAGGTACTTTCAAATGATTCAATAACTGCATAAACAAATAAGAATATAAAGACTTCATCTGATGGCATCATTTCTTTAACCCACTCACATTCATCCATTTTCCAAACAATGCACAAGCTCCTTCACTCTTTATCTTTATACCAATAACGATTTGACATATTAATTGAATTGAAACTGACCCTTACACACTGATGTTAGTAAGCATTAATCCAGTAGCTAAAGATAGATATTTCAAGCAATCATAAGATTTATAGAATTAATGAAAGAAAATGAAAAAAAATAAGAAGTTATAAAGGCTCGATAAATTTTCAAAAATTATTGGAAAAGAGGGATTTCATAAAAAAGATTAAGCATAAACAACAGTTAACAAAAAAATCCATCGACCTTTTACCAATGTTTAATCGCAATATAACAAATCCTAAAACAAATCAGAACAAGAAAAAAAGCCAATGGAAAAATAAAACAATGAGTAATCTTACAAAAATAAAAATGATCCACAACAAAAGTAACAAACCCTAACAGTTTGTCGGAATGTTATAAAGCAAGAATTAATTCATTTCTTGATAATAAGGGTATGATTTGTCTCTGATTATGAACTCAATAATGTCTACTCCTCTGATTGCAGAACAGAGTGATTGAATATTCGAAAATTTGGGTTCTAACAGATTTACAAACCTGATTAAATAACTGTTAAAATCGTACCTTAAATAATGCTTGACAAATCGATTGACAGCCAAATCGATTTGAAGATACAGAGGATGATTGATAAATCGATTAACAACCGAATCGATGTAAAGAAACGGCATAATACGTATGGATTTATAGATTTAGGGTTTATGCAACCAATCATCATTAAACATGGAAACTCATTCATATTTTGGAAGATGATTATAGAGAAAGATGGAATTAAAAACTTCTGGTAGAGTTATTTGAGGAAATATGAGAGAAGGATGGAAACTTTCATTATTCAGCGTTAAAATGAAAGTGAAAAGCGGGATTTAGGATCAGCACACATACAATACATTGCCGCTCAAATGAATATTCATACATACAATCAAATGCCACGTGGCAATAAAGTTTTTAAGAATAGGACAAATGGCATAAGTTTGTTTTGTTTTATTATAAGGTATAGATGTGTTAGGGTTTGATCTCAGAGATATTATCATTCTCTCTTTAACACTGTCACACACAACTTGTTTCTCTCTCTACTTTGTTAAGTTTGTTCATGTTCATTTGGTAGATCGTTATAACAGATCTGTGTAGATCTGGTGATCGTTAGAAGAGTATCATATTGATAATCTGCAGGTGTTCGTCAGTCTTTGTTAGTGTACATTTGTAGTTTTTTTTCTGTGAGTTTTGTTTAATAATTTTTTTTTTACCAAAGTTAACATATATTTCATTCCAATCATCAGGGCAAATTACATAAGGATAGCAGGTAGACGAGCAACAAACTGCGCTGCCATCCCTTTCTGAATAGAAAACCCTAATCTATTAAAAACAAAGCTTCGCCCCTGAGGGGTCGAAAAGTTGTTGTGGACCACACGCTGGACTCTAGACAAGAACCGAACTGCCTTCGGCGCCAAGGAGCCGAACGTGTCAAACGCCAGGGGGACAAAGGCGTGCTGATTATCCTCACAAGCTTTCATGTGCTTTTCCACCTTCTTTGACTCTGCTTTCAGTACCGTTTGCCCCGCCATAAACCCATTTTCCCGGAATCCGGCTAGGGGGATACACCTGTGAGATCGACACAAGCATGTTTCCCGCCCTCCCAACCAAAAACTAGCACGTCAGCCGGGTGTAGGGTGGATCTCCCCTCCGACGGGTCTGTAAGAAAATTAACCGGTGCCTCTTTCTTTGCCGAGATCCCTGCTCGTCTGAGAATATCCATAATTTTATCTAATTGTTGTTCTTTAGATCTTGTGTTTCTTTTGTTCTATACCATCATTTTGAAAGGACAATAGGTGTAGATTTAGGACTAAGATTGGTGGGTGTCTAAAAAAACCAAACCGACTTCTCTTTACAAATTATTCTAACTTGATTCATTCATTGTTATTCCAATTTATACATTTCTCTGCAGAATTAATTATAAGAAGAGATTGGTAGAGCTTTTAGCAGTAGCAATTATCAAACCACCTTAGCATGACATGTTCGTATGTCTTGATTATGTTTTTAGAGTAAAATGCCAAAATGGTCTTTGAGTAATTTAGATCAGTGTTGTCACTTCAGTTTAAAAATGAAACTTTTTGTATCTGGGTCCTTAAGGTTTTATTCCTGTTGTCATTTTCATCCAAATCGCTAATACAGCTAAAATGTATTGTTAAGTCGTGGACGGTTTCGTCAATTCCCAAACCTTAGGGATGATTTTGGCAATTTACTCATTTATTCTTTTACTTTTTTTAATGTTCCTTTTTATCTTTAAATAAAAAATAATTATAAATATAATATATACACATACACACATTATACACACTTATTTTTTTAGTTTTCTTTTTTACCTTTAAAATAAAAAACGATAAATTAACCATATACATATACACACATTTATAATTGATATATACACACACATTGGCGAAGCTTTATTGGGGCCAGGGTGTAGCCCGACCCCACCGATTTTTTGCTCGAAGTGATAATTCTATCGAAAATTTCTGAATTTTTTTCTAGTGTAAAATATTGGATTTTTTAAGAGTCCGGTCACCGATTTGGATTTTAGGGGTCTGGCCCCTACTGAGTTTTCGTTCAAGCTCCGTCATTATATACACACACCATATACACTCTTTCTCTTCTATCATTCTCTCTTCTCCAACTCCACCTCCATCACCACAACCACCCTCTCTATCTCGACCATCGTACCTCATCTCTTCTCGTCGACCCGTCGTACTAAACATCAGTACAACATGTCTCTTCTGTCGTAGCAAACATCATTAATTTATTATTGTTTTTTTATTTAAATGTAAAAAAAGAAAATTTATAAAATAAGTGTGTAAATATATAAATGTATGTATATGTATATATATTTTATTTATAATTATTTTTTATATAAAGATAAAAAAAAACAAAAGAATAAATGATTAAATGATAAAGTGCCAAAATCGTCCCTGAGGTTTGAGAATTGTCAAAATCGTTCATAGGAGTTAACGATATATTTTAACTGAGTTTGTCATTTAATGAAAATGATAACAAAAATGAAATCTCAGGACCCTAAATAAAATATATATATATATATATATATATATATATATATATATATATATATATATATATATATATATATATATATATATATATATATATATTTGGATTGAAATGGCAAAACTAACCTAAATACATTGTTAGCAATGGACAATCATGAGGTATGTTACATGTATAAGCTCATGTGCCAGTTTAGCATGTGGGAAGATTTCAACGGTAACATATACCAAGATGCAACTACAACTATGATTATACATAGAAGTGAATGCAAAGCTATGTACACATGTTTGTTTTTTAATTTCCTAAAAGTGCTGTGTAATTATGTTTTATTGGTTGGAGGATGATTCACATACAACAAATGGAACTTCGAATTAGTGTGATCAAGAAGCTGGTAAACCAGGTGATTGGGTACAACATATTGCATCTTCATTGTTACAAGAAGACTAAGAGCCTGCCCGAACACACCACATGTTGGCAACGATAACACACGTAACTAACAGACCGTTTATATTTTGACGCACCTTTAGAAAAACTCTTTTAACACATTGTTATACATACTAAGTTCAGCACACAATACTCTATTCAAAATTTCAAATTATAAAAAAAAAAAATTCTAAATTTTACAAGATATTTTTAAAAAGTAATGGTGTATTTAAAAGTTATTTACGTTTAAGAAAATGATGGGAAAAAGTAAACAATGGATAAGTATTACAAGTTTATCCTCATTGTCCTAACTTGGTCAAGTGAACTACACGTGATCTAGGTGTGAGCAGAAAACTGAACTAACTAACTGAACTGTAACTAAAATAACCGAGAAAATTGAACCGAAACAAAAACTGACGGTTCGGTTTTTATTTTAATAACCGAAAATTTCGGTTCGGTTTTCGAACAACCATTTTCAATAACAGAAAAAAACCAAACCAAACCGAACCGATAAGTTATAATAGTAGGCTTAATCCATATATTTTTATGTTTGAGTTTACGTTGTTTAAGTGTTTAACCCATAGTAATAGAAATTAATAATTTTACTCTTGAATCTTAAGTATTTATAATAAAAACATTAACATGTTTATTTGTAATTGAAATGATTTATTCATTGCCTACAAGAAATAATAAAATTTAATACAAATTTTAAATAATCTTCAAAGTGTTATAAAAGAAAACGTCTTAATAAAAACTTTGGAAAAAACGTAAAAATAGATTAGAAATTTATGTTTATGAGAACAATATTAATTAAATAGGTTAAAAATAATAACTTAAATGTAAATATATCAGAAAAATTATTAAATTTTAAATTATACTTTTTTTTTATTTTTTGAATCTTACATAATTTAGTTCTAAAAACCTAAATAAACGAACCGAGCCAGTGTAAAAACCGAAAAAATCAAAACCAAACGGCTTTCAAAAACCGAAAACCAACATTTCGGTTTCGATTTTTATTATTCCCAAAAACCCAACTTAACCGTACACACCCTTAAGTGTTGACCACTTCTTTCATCTTATTTTTTGTATATATATTGTAACAGGAAATGGTGGTCAGGGAGCTTCATAGTTAGACGTCCTATTTGCCACACTTGGACTACAATAATCAATGAATGATACTTGGTTGTTTAAATAATTAATGTGTAGGCCAGATTGCAAGGGGAAAAAACATTGAAGTGGTAGACATGTATCCACAATAAACTCAGTTAAAGAAACAAAATATTTTTGAAAAAAATAATAATAATAGCTCGGATTCTCGGAAAATTGGTAGCATGTATGGAACAAATGATGCATATTTTTGAAATTTCCCAAATTTATACAGAATTGCGAACATTAACAATAATAATAAAAATAGTATGATTAAGACATTCATTATACAAACGGTGTGAAATCGTAGTTTGAATTCCCCTTTGGGTAAACGTTCATCAACTAGTTAAGATCGAGAAATTGTCAAGAACTGGAATCAACTCAAAAACTAATGGTTAAAAGCTTGTTGAATGTTAAAAGCTTTAGTAAGTCCAACTTGAATTTTAAAAGCTCTAATAAGTCGTCCTAGGAATTTGGTTCACCGGTTAATTAGCATACCCTCTTCAGTGAACTAGATTTAATTCTTGTTTGGGTTATTTTTGATGGACATCAGGGTAAAGGAGCGATTAGGGATGGCAATGGGTCGGGTTCAGGTCGGGTATTGGTAATTCCATACCCGTACCCGGTTATAAAATCGCGTCCCATACCCGACCCAATACCCGTCAGGTATTTGTCGGGTAATTACCCGTCGGGTATCGGGTATACCCACGGGTATCGGGTTTACCCATTAGTTTGTTAAAAGATATACGTTGGGATTCCTAAATACATTTTTTTACTATTGTAATTATTATATTATTTTATTTATACAAAAACTGTTATAAATTAAAAATATGCATTACATACATATAAGTTTTATCATAAATTAATAACAACTTTATAATACTTATACACTCACATGCATAAATTAACATACAAAATAAAAATACTATTATCAAATGCATATACTAAAAGAAAATTTATTTTTTCACATCATGAACATACAAAAATAAATCAGTAATAGACAAGGATTGATGGAAAATAAAAGTATAAATTAAAAAAAAAATCGGGTATATGATCGGGTAAACGGGTATGTGGTTTCGGTAATCGGGTCGGGTATCACCTAATCCCATACCCGACCCATACCCGCGAAAATTTTTAAAACTAATCCCATACCCGGCCCAATACCCGTCGGGTATCGGGTATACCCGTCCCATTTGTGTCGGGTTTCGGGTATACTCGTCGGGCTCGGGTATTTTTGCCATTTCTAGGAGCGACTCAGGGCTTTAATCCCCTGTTCGACCATGACGGTTGCAAGGGTTTATGGATTTAATCTGGCTCCCGCACATCAAGGGGCACGGTCTCATGACAGTCGATGAGTTGACCTTAAACATAACCCGAACAGGATGGGTTTACACGTGATATTCTTGACCGTTAAAATAAAAAAACTCTAATAAGTCCAACTAGACTAGCAAACCCAAAACTAAAACTCAATTAATAAATGAGGTTAAATTTAAGCTTCACACATCAATTTGATAAACTTATAAGCTTAAACATGACCATTACTACCATGGCTTTATAGCCTAGTGGTATTTTGGAGATGAGATAAGACTTTAGGTCTTGGGTTCGATTCTCACAAGGAGGTTTTTTCCCATATTTATTGGGTTTCCTAAATTGATGTATAGCCATTATGCCTAGTGGAAATGGATATGATCGGGTAGTTCCACTAGTGGCACAATGTTCAAAAGAAAAAAACATGACCATTACTTTGATTTTATATCTATATACACACTAGGGATGACTACGGTACCCGTTCGGTACCAAAAATACCGGTACCAAAAAACAGAGAAAAGTAGTACCAGTACCGAATACACCTGTTTGGTACCGGTACTAAGTATCAAATATTCATCCCTAATACACACAACTTGGCTAAAAATCACTCACGAACCGAGTTTGATCCGGAAAACAGGCCATATCACATATGATCTGAAACAACAAAGCTCAAGCTTGAGTTCCATTTAAATTAAACGAAGTCAAACATGACTCGATTTACATTCAAATGATATTTTTATGAATCAAGTTAATTTTCGTTTAGAATTCTCTACTATAACAAAAGGAAGATTGGGGGAATAGTGCCACACAGCTGTGTCGCACTCCCCTATTGGACCAACGGCTTTATTATTTTATATTCGCTTTAAAATTACGATTTCGTCCTTAATTTAAAATAAAATTATATTTTCGCCCCCACTTCAAAATAAAATTACAAGGAAGATTGGGGGAATAGTGCCACACAGCTGTGTGGCACTCCCCTATTGGACCAACGGCTTTATTATTTTATATTCGCTTTAAAAATACGATTTCGTCCTTAATTTAAAATAAAATTATATTTTCGCCCCCACTTCAAAATAAAATTACGTTTTTGTCCCTCGCTCAAAATTACGATTTTGCCCTCGGTTTAAAAATTTTATATTCGCTTTAAAATTACGATTTCGTCCTTAGGTTAAAATAAAATTATATTTTCGCCCCCACTTCAAAAGAAATTACGTTTTTGTCCCTCGCCCAAAATTACGATTTTGCCCTCGGTTCAAAATTATTATTTTCCCCATATTACAACTACAATTTTGGCCCCGGTTAAAAATAAATTTTTGCTTTTGCCCAAACTAAAAATGACGACTTTGCATTTTCGCCCTTTTCAAAAAATATGATTTCGCATTAAGTTTAAATTTATGTTTTCGACTGCTTCAAAATAAAACTATGCTTTCGCCCCCCAATTCAAATTACGATTTTGCCATCATTTCAAAATTTTGATTTTGCCCGAGTTTAAATTAAAAATATAGTTTTGTCCCCAGCTTAAAATTACGATTTTATCTTTAGTGCATAGTTATATTACGATTTTGTCTCCGATTCAAATTTATAGCATTACCATCACTTTAACTTTTGGCAAATTACGATTTTACCCAAGTCAACAAATACAACTTTGCCCTCACTTCAAATTACAGTATTGCTATCGTTTTAGTTTTTTTTTAGCAAAACTATAAAAGTGTTTTTTAATTGGTTGACTGGATTAAATTTTTTTCCATGTCAAGGAGCTGCCTAACATTCGCTCATTAATCCTGACAAACTATAGTTTTGCCCTGAGCTCAGAACTACGGTCTTGTCATCGTTTTTTTTTTTCCTAACAAAACTATAATACTGTTTTTTTAATTGGTTGAGAATTATTCGGCTATCGCCCCGCAACGCGGGCGGGGCATCAACTAGTTTTAGATACAAACATCATGTTATGACTAAATTATTATGAATCATATGAAACCCTTCTCACAATAATCAAACCAAATATAATAATAAACAAGTCAAAACGAATTTAATACTCAGGATCCCAAAACAACTCAGATGATTAAACAATATTAATTAATTTAAAAAGCGATTAATTTAATATAATATCATTGGGATAAAATCCTACTTCAGCTAGAACTTTCCTTATTTGGATTAAAACAAGGATTAACTAATTTACTAATCAACCAAAGATTCTAATATAAGTAAACTAATCTTAATTATAAAAAAAAAAAAAAAAAAAAAAAAAAAAAAAAACGACAGCCTCATTTTCATATTCTTGTTCTTCTTCTCTCTTGCTCTATCTATTAATTAAAATAAGTATTCATTATTATCCATAAAAGATTAATTACTTAAGAAGATGACGATGACCCATTAGTGCCGGTAACATTACCACCGCCACTGCTAACGCTGTCGTTTTGCTGCGGCTGCTGCTGGTGGTGGTGGTCTTGGTGGTGGTGGTGTTGGTGGTTGCTATTTGTCATAAAATCAACACCACCACCACCAGAAGATCCACTGTCTATATGCTGACTAACATCTTTCTTCCCAAACGTCATCTTGTTGTTATGCATCCATACCTTGAAAACTCCCTTTTCGACCCCGATTTCGTTGCAAAATCCGATGATTAAATCCTCGTCTTTCTTCTGCATCTTCCACCCTACCCGCTCGGCTAATTCATGCATCTTTTCTTTCTGATCTTGTGTGAATTTTGTACGGAATCTTTTTTTTCCGGCGGAGTTTGATCCGCCGGAGATGGGTAGTTCCGGCGGTGGGGCCGGTAAGCCGGAGCTCAGAGCTAAGAGCATGTGGGGGGCAGATGGGTAGTATGAGGAGGAGATCGGTGGTGGAGATGGGGAGTCTGCCGGACTTAGGCTGGATTCTTGAACTCCGGCGACGGAGATCGGGTGAGGTGGTGGTGGTGGGTGGTGGCGGTGGTGGGGTTGGTATTCGATGACATGTTGTATAGGTGGGTTGGTTGGAAATGATCCATCAGGGTCGCGGCGGTGAAAGTTGCGGTGGCAGCCGCATGCTGCGCATTTTATCGATGTCGGGTCCGTGGGACTCGACATCGGTGAAGGCATGAATTCGCCGCATCCGTCTAGGGCGTGTCCGCCCATGGATGCGGCGTGGTTTTTTAAACATTCTTTATAAGTCACCACAACTGGGGTGTGGTGGTGGTGGTGGTGTGGCTTGTGCCTCTTGAGTACACCATTTGTGAAGGGTGGTGGGAGGTGTTTTGGGATATGGGTGGGTTGAATCCGATCATCCGGGTCAAGGTTTTTGGTGGTTGTGGTGGTGGGGGTGGTGGTTGTGGTGGTGATGGTGGTGGTGGGTGGGGAGGGTATGTCCATGAACAATTAAGATGGAATAGTGAAAATGGTCTAGTGGTCCATAGATGGAAAGGGGAAAAGGGGATGGGGGTTAGAGAGATTGTTTTAATAATTTTGGTGTTTTCTGGGACTGTAGATAACCTTCTTATGTGGTGGTGCACTCTCTTTGCTTAACCCATGGTTATCTAATCCAATCCATGGTTAACCCGAATTTCACACATTGGTGGTAACAAATTAAGGTGATGTGGGTCTACTTGACCCGAGACACTTTCTAGAAATATTTTAATATTGTGTTGTCATCTTATTATGTGAGTGAATACTGAATATTATATATGAGTGTTTTATTATGATAACAATTTGTGCCTTAAATGCTTATTTATGCAAGTTATTGTGAAGTAGTTAGTTTTAGAAAAAAAATACATGGTAATAAAATGTATTTTCTTTATTTCGATATTAGGTTATAACCCCGTGTATTACACGGTTAAACAAATGAATTTTATATACTAAATAATAAAGCAATATATCTTTAAATACCTCTTTTATTGAACGGGTTGAATAAATGTATTTTTATTTATTAAATAATAAAAAATTATATCTATAAGAACCATATGTATTGTACGGGTTGAATAAATGTAATTTTATATACCAAATAATAAAAAAAAATTGTATCTTAAAAACCATGTGTATTACACGAGTTGAATAAATGTAATATTATTTACCAAATAATAAAAAAAGTCATATCTTTAAAAACCCCCCCATGTATTACACGGGTTGGATAAATATGATTTTATATACCAAATAATTAAAAAGTTATATTTAAAAAATTAACGGATACACTTAGTACGCGATAGATACGGTGATTGCGGAGATGATTATTGAAAAGAAGATGCAGTGGTCTAACATGTTATTCAAGAAGCAAATAAGCAGTCATTTGAGTGACAAAATATAAATTATATTTAAAAATAACCCATAATAAATCTAATTTTAAATATAGAGTAATATTGAGAGTTATATACAATTTGTTTAAAAATATGCAATAAAATCGATATAATAATTTTAACGTTAATTCCCTGGTTAACTATTAGTACATTAGATTGTTACTTTGTGTAAATCACAGGGACCAACTATGTAATTAATACCCCCACATGTTAAAAAATGGAAGTTAGTACATCAGGAAATGATTTTTAACTATTAGTACCTTAGATTGTTAGGGTGTAAGGGGCACCTTCGGTGACCCCATTCGGTGACCCAAGTCACCTTAGGGGAACACCGCCGCCATCACTTAGGTGAGTGATTGGGGGGAATGAAATCGGTGGGAAGTCACCGAAGAGAGGGAGGAGAGAGGGAGGATATGGACCAATGAAAAATTTTCTTTTTTTTTTTAATAAAAAACCAAGTCACCTAAGAGGGGAGTGCCGCCATCAATTTAGGGTGTTAGGGGAGTTGACGTGGCACACGAGGATTGGTTATGCGTAAGAGAGGGGACTCCCCTCTTAGGGGAGTGCCCCTTACACCCTTAGTTTGTGTAAACCACATGGACTAACTATGTAATTATCTCAATTTTTTAATAACGAAAATAAAAATAATTAATATATCAATACAAAGTTTGGTTTTGGTGATAAATAATTTGGTTAATTAAAAGTATCTTAAATTAACAATTTAAATTTAAGGATAAATTTTATTAGAAAAATAGAAGTATTCTATTCGACATTTAAAGTAAGATAAGATTTATATAATTTTATTTTATTTAGTTAATATATGATAAAATAATAATATGATTGAATAGTTGGGAAGTTGTATGATAAATCAGTTAATTGTATTATAATGTCATATGTTTTTAGTTATATATTTTTTGAATTATTTAAAAAAAGACTTTATTATTGTTAGTAAATTCAATGATTTTATATTTGTAATTTTGTTTGGTATTGTTTTATTAAAAAATGCATATTATACATATAGTTATATTATGTCTTAAGTTATTGATACCAGCCAAAATATTTTTCGATTTTATGTCTACCATTATATATACTATGATAAAAGTTTAAAGTTTATTAGAGATAATTACATCATCCAAAATAATAAGAGTAAATTTGTATATTACAAATTAAAAGTAGGTGTCTGTGAAAAGAGAACTAATAATTTGAGTAAAAGAAAACTAAAAATTGTACTTGTTATATGACATGTTAGGTAATATAAACAATAAATAAAGATAATATAATATAGAAAATCAAATAAAGAATATTATAAATGAGAAGTATACATTAAATTTAAACTAAATAATAATTATCTATAATTAAGTAGAAGAGATTAAACTAAATAATATTTAGTAGGAGAGTTATATAACTAATTAGAAGATATTAAACTAAACAATAATTATCCATAAGAGATTGGCAGAAAAACCAAAAGATACGTGTCTTGATATGATGACAAGTGTCCGACAAACAGTTTCTTTGATAAAATAAAATAGTATGATTGAATAGTTGGGAGGTTGTATGATGATAAATCGGATAACTATATTATAATATCATATGTAATTTTACTTATATATTTTCTGAATTATTCTAAAAAAATAAGACTGTGTTATTATGTCTTAACCATTCAGACTCAGTATAATGCTTAACCATTCGGAGGCAAATGTCTGAACCATTCAGATTTCTGTTCGCGAAACAAACAGTTTGAACCATTAAATGATGAACCAATAATATGATATAGAAAATCAAAGAAATGAAATTATAAATGAGAAGTATACATTAAATTTGACCTAAATAATAATTATTAATATTTAAGTAGAAGAGGTTAAATTAAATAATATTTAGTAAGAGAGTTATCTATAATTAATTAGAAGAGATTAAACTAAATAATAATTATCTATAAGAGATTAGTGGGAAAATCAAAAGATACATGACCTAGTATGATGACAAGTGTCACTCAAATGATTTCTTTTTCGTATATAGTATAAATATTTTTTTATTTTAATAAGAATAAAAATATGGGATCTAATACATATGCTAAGTACAATTATCCAACATGTTCATATCCTACATTTTTTCAATCATAGAAAAGGATGTTTAAATGATTCAGGAATAGATCAAATCAATCAAGACATATTGAAGAGAAGTATCACGATTGATGCTATGATTGGACCATAGATCGACTATGCCCTAATATGGTGTAGTTGTATTATCAAAAGTTAAAGAATCTAAGAAGTTAAGACCTATGGTTGGTGCTACGGTTGTATTCTGCGTGTCAACTCCTCTCAGATCGTACGTAGTGGGGCGTGATGGGAGAAAATTTGTGAGCTATAGCGCCCCACCATTACAGGCGGCGCTATGGGCCTTAAATTTGATGGCAGCGTGATATTGATAGCGGCGTTTTGGAGGAGGATTTTCAAAATATTACCGTTGCAAACGGTCAAAAGTAAAAAAAAAAAATTAAATTCAATTAATATTCCATCTTTCCTATAAATATAATCTCATCTCCCATTTTTTATAAACCAACATACCTTCAAACCCTCTTTCTCTCTGCTCTTTTTTTTAAATCTAGAATTTTTTTTACAATGCAACCCTTCAACCGCGGTTTTATTCCTCCCCTTTCGAGTGCGGACCCGGACCAAAGTAGCAATCCTACCCTCCCCATGTTTCCGGTTCCCACTCGACCCACCCCTTTCGGATCATCAACATAATACCGGGTTTATGAACCTTTTGAACCAACCACTCTCATGGGACCCGAATCTATATGGTTGGAACCCGAATCAAAACATGGGCGGAATGGGTCGTCTCAAGCATTCGGATCGGCACAAGCATTCGGCTCCCCACTACACGACCCTGAGGTTGTTCCGGAAACACAACCGGAAGTTGAGCGGACGCAAAAAGGAAAAACAAAACGCACACATAAAAAGAAAGCGGAAACCATCCGAGCGGAAAAAAAAATGTAATACCGTGGGATGCCGAAGAGGAGTATGCGCTAACCCGGGCGTCGGAGGACTCCGTAATAGGTAATTTTATTTTCAGTTTTTTTTATTTTCTGTTTTTTATTTTCAGTTTTTATTTTATGTTTTTTTTCAGTTTTTTTATTTTTCTGTTTTTTATTTTCGGTTTTTTATTTTTCTATTTTTTATTTTCAGTTTTTTAATTGTTTGTTTTATTTTCGGTTATTTGGACTAATTATTTGTTTTTTTTAGCAAACAATCAAAGTAAAACTCTTTTGGGGAACCGAATCCGAGAACTTTTTTTTCGGGCTCATGGGTAAAGGAGAGGAATACCTGCCGGCGGACTCGATATCTGGTAAGTGGACCGATATCAACAAGAAGTGCACGAATTTTCAAACCGTTTACCAACGCAATTTTTCCGGATGGAAAAGTGGAAGCAAGGACGAGGACATTACACAAGCGGCCTTAATCGAGTATACACAAAGTCAAGGCAATTTCCCGTACTTAAATTGTTGGCCAATTTTTCAGAATACCTCCAAATGGGCCAACATCCCTACGCCTAGCGGTCGGTCGGCAAATAAAAAGCCGTCAAAGAGATCAAAAACCAACGAGTCGGGTGAACCCAAAACGCCAACTTCCAACGCTCGAAACACCGACGTCAACGATAATATTCCGGAGGAAGAGCCGGCGGAAGAGCTACCACGACCCCAATTATCCAACATGTTCATATCCTATATTTTTTTCAATCATAGAAAAGGATGTTTAAATGATTTAGGAACAGATCAAATCAATCAAGATATATTGAAGAGAAGTATCACGATTGATGCTATGATTGGACCATAGATCAACTATGCCCTAATATGGTGTAGTCGTATTATCAAAAGTTAATGAATCTGAGAACTTAAGACCTATGGTTGGTGTTACGGTCGTATTCTGCATCAACCGTCTAAGTAGTATGTAAAAACGTTGACACAAACTAAACAAATTTGAAAAAGCATGGTCGATGCTATGGATAGATCGTGGAGGTTTTAGACAAATTAATCAAGTCAGACTTCTATTTCTCAAGATAACAATGTGTATGCACATTATTCGGCATACAAGACGCACCAATCTAAAAGACAAAGGATGTCTGTTTAATTTAAGCTTTAAAATCACTTGAAAATTAACATTATTCTTTGAAGCTCATTAATTTTAATAAGCAGCACAAGCTAAAAATACGTGACACACTTATACTCTTTTAAAATCACTCTAAAATAGAGGAAGGATGACCAAAAATATATTTAAAAAGACATGACACAACTATACTCTTTCACTGTAAAATACAGGTTGCTCGTGTTTGTTGCTGGCTTCTAGCTCATGACGACAACAAAAAATTATGCTACACCGCCACTGAGACTAATTAGAACAAGATATGTCATCTTCCTTCACTATTGTTCGAGTCTCGACACATAACCCATGGATGCTTATAGCAACATTTGAATCTTAGTATGTTAAATTCATAATTTTGTTATTAATATACTTTCCATGCATCCTATCTTTACATTAATAAAATTAGGGGAGGATCACTGATCATCATGGTTAGCCATGTGGGAAGGAGACCTAACTCTTCTAAAAAGGTAGTCAAAAGTTTATATCATATGTATATACATACATGTATCTTGTATAAAATTGAGATACATACATAGCGGAAGGATTCACTAAAAAGTTGATATTGCCTAAGACGTTTAAAAAGAATTGTGATAATGATATGTGTCACTCCTTATAAGTAGGAGGGAAGAACATTTTGGTATATAAGTAGGAGGGAAGAACATTTTGGTACTAAAGCATTTTGGTCCTTATAAGTAGGAGTGTGAAAATGACATGTGACACCGCTTTTGTCTTCTTAAAAATACAAAAAAAATCATACAAAAAATCTATCACAAAAAATACAGTACAAAAAATTTAGCACAAAAAATCTAACACAAAAAAATATAGCACCAAAAAGTCTAATACAAAAAATCCAGCACAAAAAAAAATAATAAAAAAAAAAATTAAAGACAAATAAATTTAGCACAAAAATGTAGTACAAAAATTTAGCACAAAAAATGATATATAAAATAGAAATACAACACATTTTTGTTGGTTGTTTTAGTCGTCGTGTTTTATATAGCAATATGGTATTCAAATTAAAGATAAAAATACGCTCGATTTTATGGTGAAACTTTTATGAAAAAAATAATGTCGTATAAAAAAGTTATGAAAGCGTAAAAAATGAGGTGTAATACGAATGTGCCTTGCATATAGAAAGAGATCGCCAATAAATAGAATTTTCTCAAGATACCCTTATACACTTCTTTTTTTTTTCTACATTTTCATTTTAACCATTGATTTGGAAAATGAATGCTTAAGATTCATTCCCATCCTAGTTAGGCAAAATAAACTTTTTTATTTGATTTTACCCCTAAGGCCAGGGGGTGTGGTATACCGCCCCTTGCCACATCATATTCGTTAGCGCCCAATGGCGATCCACACCCATCCTGAGCCCGACAAAGAGGGGTCGCTATAGACCCTTCGCCAGCGCAGTAACGAGTCTTCAATGGGTTGATCGAGGATTTTGGTCAAAATGTGACTTTTTGGCAACGGTCATATATTAAAAAAATTAAATATATATATATATATATATATATATATATATATATATATATATATATATATATATATATATATATATATATATATATATATATATATACAAATATATTCAGAAACCAATCACAAACTCAAACACACACCAATCACAAAAACACACACATTCACTCCAATCATTTTTAAAAATGTCATCCTACTCTTCATCCGATTCGTCCAGCTCTTCATCTGACGATGTTGTTGACGATATCCTTATCGCAATGACGCATTAGGCGATTAACTATTTGCGAGAAGAAGCCCAACCGTCTACAGTGCGTACCAGACAAGCGTCTCTTGAACGAGATCGATTAGGTGCTAATGAGCGTTTAATGCACGATTATTTTTGTGAAAATCCGTTGTACGACAATGCACAGTTTAGGTGTCGGTTTCGTATGAGCCGTCGTATTTTCTTAAGAAATTCTAATGATCTTGCGGTCGAATTCCTTTTTTCACACAAAGAGAAAGTGCTAGTCGCAAACGGTTTCTCTGGAATACAAAAGTGTACTGCCGCAATTCGGAAACTTGCGTATGGCACAGGGATTGATGCGTGGGATGAATAGCTAAGGATGTCGGCAAGAACTTGTCGTGATTGTCTTGAAATTAATGTGAAGGTATTATTATTGTTATTATTATTATTATTATTTTTATTATTTATAGTTTATTAACACTACAATATTATTTGTTAACTTTCTTTATGGGAGGCGATATTTGAG